>NC_047114.1:1711131-1948773 GCF_902500255.1 Thalassophryne amazonica | reverse complement strand
GCACAGAGGAACAGATGCTGAGGAAGTGACACTGAGGAACAGACACCAATGAAGTGACACAGAGGAACAGACACAATGAAGTGACACAGAGGAACAGACACAAAGGAAGTGACACAGAGGAACAGACACAAAGGAAGTGACAGAGGAACAGACACAAAGGAAGTGACACAAAGGAACAGACACTGAGGAACAGACACAAAAGAAGAGACACAAAGGAACAGACGTAGAGGAACAGACACAGAGGAACAGACACTGAGGACGTGACACAGAGGAACAGACGTAGAGGAACAGATGCTGAGGAACAGACAGAGGAACAGACACTGATGAACAGACACAAAAGAAGAGACACAGAGGAACAGACGTAGAGGGACAGATGCTGAGGAACAGACACAAAGGAAGTGACACAGAGGAACAGACACAGAGGAACAGACACTGAGGAACAGACACAAAGGAACAGACACAAAGGAAGTGACACAGAGGAACAGACACTGATGAACAGACACAAAGGAAGAGACACAGAGGAACAGATACAAAGGAACAGACACTGAGGAACAGACACAAAGGACGTGACACAGAGGAACAGATGCTGAGGAACAGACACTGATGAACAGACACAAAAGAAGAGACACAGAGGAACAGACGTAGAGGGACAGATGCTGAGGAACAGACACAGAGGAACAGACACAAAAGAAGAGACACAGAGGAACAGACACAAAAGAAGAGACACAGAGGAACAGACGTAGAGGGACAGACACAAAGGAAGTGACAGAGGAACAGACACAAAGGAAGAGACACAGAGGAACAGACACTGAGGAACAGACACAGAGGAACAGACACAGAGGACATGACACAAAAGAAGAGACACAGAGGAACAGACGTAGAGGGACAGACACAAAGGAAGTGACAGAGGAACAGACACAAAGGAAGTGACACAAAGGAACAGACACTGAGGAACAGACACAAAAGAAGAGACACAGAGGAACAGACGTAGAGGAACAGATGCTGAGGAACAGACAGAGGAACAGACACTGATGAACAGACACAAAAGAAGAGACACAGAGGAACAGACGTAGAGGGACAGATGCTGAGGAACAGACACAAAGGAAGTGACACAAAGGAAGTGACACAGAGGAACAGACACAGAGGAACAGATACTGAGGAACAGACACAAAGGAACAGACACAAAGGAAGTGACACAGAGGAACAGACACTGATGAACAGACACTGAGGAACAGACACAGAGGAACAGACACAAAGGAAGAGACACAGAGGAACAGATACAAAGGAACAGACACAAAGGATGTGACACAGAGGAACAGATGCTGAGGAACAGACACTGATGAACAGACACAAAAGAAGAGACACAGAGGAACAGACATAGAGGGACAGATGCTGAGGAACAGACACAAAGGAAGTGACACAGAGGAACAGACACAAAGGAACAGACACTGAGGAACAGACACAAAGGAACAGACACTGATGAACAGACACAAAGGAAGTGACACAGAGGAACAGACACTGATGAACAGACACAAAGGAAGTGACACAGAGGAAGTGACACTGAGGAACAGACACAAAGGAAGTGACACAGGAACAGACACAAAGGAACAGGCGCTGAGGAACAGACACAGAGGAACAGACGCTGAGGAACAGACACAGAGGAACAGATGCTGAGGAACACGTAGAGGGACAGACACAAAGGAAGAGACACTGAGGAACAGATGCTGAGGAACAGACACTGATGAACAGACACAAAGGAAGTGACACCCTTCCAGCCCTTCGTGAAGCTAGGACATCTTTCTACTCATCACTAATTGAAGAAAATAAGAACAACCCCAGGTTTCTTTTCAGCACTGTAGCCAGGCTGACAAAGAGTCAGAGCTCTATTGAGCTGAGTATTCCATTAACTTTAACTAGTAATGACTTCATGACTTTCTTTGCTAACAAAATTTTGACTATTAGAGAAAAAATTACTCATAACCATCCCAAAGATGTATCGTTATCTTTGGCTGCTTTCAGTGATGCCGGTATTTGGTTAGACTCTTTCTCTCCGATTGTTCTGTCTGAGTTATTTTCATTAGTTACTTCATCCAAACCATCAACATGCTTATTAGACCCCATTCCTGCCAGGCTGCTCAAGGAAGTCCTACCATTATTTAATGCTTCAATCTTAAATATGATCAATCTATCTTTGTTAGTTGGTTATGTACCACAGGCCTTTAAGGTGGCAGTAATTAAACCATTACTTAAAAAGCCATCACTTGACCCAGCTATCTTAGCTAATTATAGGCCAATCTCCAACCTTCCTTTTCTCTCAAAGATTCTTGAGAGGGTAGTTGTAAAACAGCTAACTGATCACCTGCAGAGGAATGGTCTATTTGAAGAGTTTCAGTCAGGTTTTAGAATTCATCATAGTACAGAAACAGCATTAGTGAAGGTTACAAATGATCTTCTTATGGCTTCGGACAGTGGACTTATCTCTGTGCTTGTTCTGTTGGACCTCAGTGCTGCTTTTGATACTGTTGACCATAAAATTTTATTACAGAGATTAGAGCATGTCATAGGTATTAAAGGCATTGCGCTGCGGTGGTTTGAATCATATTTGTCTAATAGATTACAGTTTGTTCATGTAAATGGGGAATCTTCTTCACAGACTAAAGTTAATTATGGAGTTCCACAAGGTTCTGTGCTAGGACCAATTTTATTCACTTTATACATGCTTCCCTTGGGCAGTATTATTAGACGGTATTGCTTAAATTTTCATTGTTACGCAGATGATACCCAGCTTTATCTATCCATGAAGCCAGAGGATACGCACCAATTAGCTAAACTGCAGGATTGTCTTACAGACATAAAGACATGGATGACCTCTAATTTCCTGCTTTTAAACTCAGATAAAACTGAAGTTATTGTACTTGGCCCCACAAATCTTAGAAGCATGGTGTCTAACCAGATCGTTACTCTGGATGGCATTTCCCTGATCTCTAGTAATACTGTGAGAAATCTTGGAGTTATTTTTGATCAGGATATGTCATTCAAAGCGCATATTAAACAAATATGTAGGACTGCCTTTTTGCATTTATGCAATATCTCTAAAATCAGAAAGGTCTTGTCTCAGAGTGATGCTGAAAAACTAATTCATGCATTTACTATTGTAATTCATTATTATCAGGTTGTCCTAAAAGTTCCCTAAAAAGCCTTCAGTTGGTTCAGAATGCTGCAGCTAGAGTACTGACGGGGACTAGCAGGAGAGAGCATATCTCACCCGTGTTGGCCTCCCTTCATTGGCTTCCTGTTAATGCTAGAATAGAATTTAAAATTCTTCTTCTTACTTATAAGGTTTCGAATAATCAGGTCCCATCTTATCTTAGGGACCTTGTAGTACCATATTACCCCATTAGAGCGCTTCGCTCTCAGACTGCGGGCTTACTTGTAGTTCCTAGGGTTTGTAAGAGTAGAATGGGAGGCAGAGCCTTCAGCTTTCAGGCTCCTCTCCTGTGGAACCAGCTCCCAATTCAGATCAGGGAGACAGATACCCTCTCTACTTTTAAGATTAGGCTTAAAACTTTCCTTTTCGCTAAGGCTTATAGTTAGGGCTGGATCGGGTGACCCTGGACCATCCCTTGGTTATGTTGCTTTAGACGTAGACTGTGTTTCATAATTATTGTATGGCCTTGCCTTGCAATGTGGAGCGCCTTGGGGCAACTGTTTGTTGTGATTTGGCGCTATACAAGAAAAAAGTTGATTGATTGATTGATTGACACAGAGGAACAGACACAAAGGAAGTGACACTGAGGAACAGACACAAAGGAACAGACACTGATGAACAGACACAAAGGAAGTGACGCAGAGGAACAGACACAAAGGAAGTGACACAGAGGAACAGACACAAAGGAAGTGACACTGAGGAACAGACACAAAGGAACAGACACTGATGAACAGACACAAAGGAAGTGACACTGAGGAACAGACACAAAGGAACAGGCGCTGAGGAACAGACACAGAGGAACAGACACAGAGGAACAGATGCTGAGGAACAGACACAGAGGAACAGATGCTGAGGAACACGTAGAGGGACAGACACAAAGGAAGAGACACTGAGGAACAGATGCTGAGGAACAGACACTGATGAACAGACACAAAGGAAGTGACACAGAGGAACAGACACTGAGGAAGTGACACTGAGGAACAGACACAAAGGAAGTGACACAGAGGAACAGACACTGAGGAACAGACACAAAGGAAGTGACACAGAGGAACAGACACTGAGGAAGTGACACTGAGGAACAGACACAAAGGAAGTGACACAGAGGAACAGACACTGAGGAACAGACACAAAGGAAGTGACACAGAGGAACAGACACAGAGGAACAGACACTGAGGAACAGACACAAAGGAAGTGACACAGAGGAACAGACACAAAGGAAGTGACACAGAGGAACAGAGACAAAGGACGTGACACAGAGGAACAGACACTGATGAACAGACACAAAAGAAGAGACACAGAGGAACAGACGTAGAGGGACAGATGCTGAGGAACAGACACAAAGGAAGTGACACAGAGGAACAGACACAGAGGAACAGACGCTGAGGAACAGACACAAAGGAACAGACACAGAGGAACAGATGCTGAGGAACAGACACAAAGGAAGAGACACAGAGGAACAGACACTGAGGAACAGACACAAAGGAAGTGATACAGAGGAACAAACACAAAGGAAGTGACACAGAGGAACAGACACTGAGGAACAGACACAGGAACAAACACAAAGGAAGTGACACAGGAACAAACACAAAGGACGTGACACAGAGGAACAGACACAAAGGAAGTGACACAGGAACAAACACAAAGGACGTGACACTGAGGAACAGACACAAAGGAAGTGACACAGAGGAACAGACGCAGAGGAACAGACACAAAGGAAGTGACACAGAGGAACAAACACAAAGGAAGTGACACAGAGGAACAAACACAAAGGAAGTGACACAAAGGAAGTGACACAGAGGAACAGACACAAAGGAAGAGACACAGAGGAACAGACACAAAGGAAGTGACACAGAGGAACAGACACAAAGGAAGTGACACAGAGGAACAGACACAAAGGAAGTGACACAGAGGAACATTAGATAGGCTAACACGCCTTCAAAATAAAAGCAACACTTTTATTTCATGCATGTATTGATGTTTATTTTGTAATTTCTAAATAATAATCTCATGTGGGCCAGTCAGAGACAGCTAAAGGGGCCCGGGGGCTGTACAATGCCCAGGTCTGTGCTAACCTATCAGTCTTGAAAATGATATTCATATTTATTATATATAACTAATTAAACATAACACATTAAATTAAACATAACAAATGAAACTGACACAACTGACATAGCTACTGTGTTGTTATGGCTGGCAGTGGTGAGGCACTTGTTGTGTGGGCCGCTGAAGAGGAGGTACTGCTGGCCCACCATCACCAGAGGGCGCCCTGCCTGGAGTGTGGGCTCCAGGCACCAGAGGGCGCCGCCGCCTCACGGGAGCAGCCTCGGTGACAGCTGTCACCCATCACCTGAGACAGCTGACGGCAATCATCAGTGGGGTATATCAGCAGGACGGCATCTCCACCTCATTGCCGAGATATCGTTTCTACCAGAGAGGTAACATATCAAAGCCTACTGAGTACACAGTTTTGACTGAGCTAGTTATTGGTTTACTGTTCCAACGAGAGGTGGAGGTACCTTTCCTGCCGTTCGGAGTTCTGGGTGCAAACGCGCCCCCATCTAACTGTTCTTTTTCCCTCACCAGCAGTACCAGGTCCGACACGCGGAGGCAGTGGCCACCTGGGAGTTCGGGACTTGGCGGCTCCAGTATTCCCGGGGTCCTGTGGCGGAGGAAGCCGTGTGGTTCCGGTCTTACCTTGGAGAGGCGTCTCCTATCTTCGAGCCTGCCCACACGACACCTTTGTGTATTGACTTTTGTCCATTTCTGTAATTGGTTGTATTCGTTGTGCACATTCACAACAGTAAAGCGTTGTTATTTTGACTTACTCCATTGTCCGTTCATTTGCGCCCCCTGTTGTGGGTCCGTGTTCCTACACTTTCCCAACAGCACTGACATCATCTGGGTTCCTTATGGCAAATGTATCGCACATGATAAAGGAGATATCATAAAACAATACTTTGAAACACGGTCTATGTGTGGGGAAAGTGGGTGGGGCTAAATGCAACTCCTTCGGTTACAATCTCACTGGGCTGCGACTGTTAAAGAATAGTCAGAGATGCAAATTTGCAACAAAACACACGAATAAGCGGCAGATTTTCAGTTGGTATCTCACTGAAATGAGACGTTTGCAAACAAAGTGTTTCGATGTCTGTGTGCTGCTGTTACACAGCTGTCATATGCTGTTATCGTGTGAAAATAGCCCCAAATGTAGGCACAGAAAAAATGCACCGTAAATGCACTCAACAAAAATATAAACGCAACACTTTTGGTTTTGCTCCCATTTTGTATGAGATGAACTCAAAGATCTAAAACTTTTTCCACATACACAATATCACCATTTCCCTCAAATATTGTTCACAAACCAGTCTAAATCTGTGATAGTGAGCACTTCTCCTTTGCTGAGATAATCCATCCCACCTCACAGGTGTGCCATATCAAGATGCTGATTAGACACCATGATTAGTGCACAGGTGTGCCTTAGACTGCCCACAATAAAAGGCCACTCTGAAAGGTGCAGTTTTATCACACAGCACAATGCCACAGATGTTGCAAGATTTGAGGGAGCGTGCAATTGGCATGCTGACAGCAGGAATGTCAACCAGAGCTGTTGCTCGTGTATTGAATGTTCATTTCTCTACCATAAGCCGTCTCCAAAGGCGTTTCAGAGAATTTGGCAGTACATCCAACCAGCCTCACAACCGCAGACCACGTGTAACCACACCAGCCCAGGACCTCCACATCCAGCATGTTCACCTCCAAGATCGTCTGAGACCAGCCACTTGGACAGCTGCTGAAACAATCGGTTTGCATAACCAAAGAATTTCTGCACAAACTGTCAGAAACCGTCTCAGGGAAGCTCATCTGCATGCTCGTCGTCCTCATCGGGGTCTCGACCTGACTCCAGTTCGTCGTCGTAACCGACTTGAGTGGGCAAATGCTCACATTCGCTGGCGTTTGGCACGTTGGAGAGGTGTTTTCTTCACGGATGAATCCCGGTTCACACTGTTCAGGGCAGATGGCAGACAGCGTGTGTGGCGTCGTGTGGGTGAGCGGTTTTCTGATGTCGTGGATCGAGTGGCCCATGGTGGCGGTGGGGTTATGGTATGGGCAGGCGTCTGTCATGGACGAAGAACACAGGTGCATTTTATTGATGGCATTTTGAATGCACAGAGATACCGTGACGAGATCCTGAGGCCCATTGTTGTGCCATACATCCAAGAACATCACCTCATATTGCAGCAGGATAATGCACGGCCCCATGTTGCAAGGATCTGTACACAATTCTTGGAAGCTGAAAATGTCCCAGTTCTTGCATGGCCGGCATACTCACTGGACATGTCACCCATTGAGCATGTTTGGGATGCTCTGGACCGGCGTATACGACAGCATGTACCAGTTCCTGCCAATATCCAGCAACTTCGCACAGCCATTGAAGAGGAGTGGACAAACATTCCACAGGCCACAATTGACAACCTGATCAACTCTATGCGAAGGAGATGTGTTGCACTGCATGAGGCAAATGGTGGTCACACCAGATACTGACTGGTATCCCCCCCCAATAAAACAAAACTGCACCTTTCAGAGTGGCCTTTTATTGTGGGCAGTCTAAGGCACACCTGTGCACTAATCATGGTGTCTAATCAGCATCTTGATATGGCACACCTGTGAGGTGGGATGGATTATCTCAGCAAAGGAGAAGTGCTCACTATCACAGATTTAGACTGGTTTGTGAACAATATTTGAGGGAAATGGTGATATTGTGTATGTGGAAAAAGTTTTAGATTTTTGAGTTCATCTCATACAAAATGGGAGCAAAACCAAAAGTGTTGCATTTATATTTTTGTTGAGTGTAATAATAAAATGAAATAACAAATAAATAAATAAATAAATATTAAATAGTTTGCGTGGTGGCAACGCACACACCGACAGAAGATACAGCCCCCGCGCCCCCCCCCCCCCCCCCAGCTATGTCTCATGGGTAAATCCACACTCCTCTCCTCTGGGATTGAAGAAGTAGATACAGATGCCCTTCTTGCTTCTTGTGGATGACCAGCATGTGCTCTTCTCCACACGTGCTGAGGGGCTTCTTTGGATGACCACGTATCCGTGCACAGCTGGAACCGTCACCTCTCCTCCCACAAATTGCAGAGGATAAAACAATAAAGTATTGAACTTATTCCCATTGTGCTCCTCAATGTAAAAGAAATTATAAGTACAGATCGCACAGCAGAGGAGCTGCCGGACTCGTTTGGCTACTTCCAGAAGCGATGTTCCTTTCCGATCATCTCTACTATTTTGGCGTGCTCTCAGGGCAGCTCGTGTGTGTCTCCCACAACGAATCCCAGATCCTCATTTTTTTCTCCAATCACTCACAATGGAGTTTCATCCGTGGTCAACCCCTCACGAAGTTCTCTCACGATGACATTCCGAGGGCTTTGTGATGCCCGCGACAGCTCTGTGAATATGTGGCCAGGACCTTTGTCACCACGCCAACTTTGAACTGTTCAAAATTCAGGCACAACTCGTGTTACAGGGCCTCACACGAGGACAGCGACACCCAGCGAACATCACACGAATTCTTATGAATTCCTGCTAAAATGCAGACCTGAAAATGTGTTTTAAATCAGGATGCATCACTGCAGCATGTCCAACAAACACTTTAATGCCTTTTTTCAGACACGGGGTGAGCTTTGCTGCCTGATGTGGTCCATAATACGACCACTTTTCTGTTGTTTGACTCATCATTTCAGAGGGAACCTCAATTTCAGACATCTGCTGATCCCAAACTATTTTCTCATCAGTCTGGTAAATAGATTGGAAAAGCAAAAATGCAGTTTTAGTCTGACAAGGGCAACATTTAAAGCCCTGTTACAATGGATTTTCATTTTATGTAACTGCTTGTACATTATGCAAAGGCTGAAAGTGCCAAGACTGCAGGCGGTCAAGGCTTTGAAGTCGCTCAGCAGAGCATCCAGCTGTACGTTAAATGTGGAGGTTTAATCGATGGGAGATTAAAGCTGCCATGTGTGTGCATATCTACCGTATGTTACACAACTGTTTAATGCTGTCTGGGATTTGGTGCACGCTGCACCGTGATTGCATAATGACTCCAAGCAGTAAAGTGCAGTATGTACGGCTACTTGGCTCCGTTTGCTCAGCGATTTGTCTTAGTTTATACTTCCAGCTTAATGCGAGCGCTGGTGCCAGTGCAGCAGGTGCTTTTAAGAACTGTGTGCACACAAAGTTCATTTAGAAAAAGAACAAAAACAAAAAACAAGTAAAATCCAGAAGTACCTTTACTTTGGCCTTGTTAATTCATGTAAAGGAAAGCCGTGGTAAAGCTGCGGTACTCAGTGAAGGTTCTCAGCTGTGCAAGTATCTCGTAGATATCTAGAAGGTTCTTGTTGGGCATCAAGAATATAGTGCAGCAGATAACTGAAACAATCCCTGAAATGGTCGCAGAAGCACCAAATTCTGCACAAATCCTCATTAGACATTACTCTTTTAAAAATACAGACTGGCCACTTCAAGAGGCAGGCAGGTAGGGTTCAACTGAATTACACAGGGGTCAAAATTAAAAGATGCTCCAATCATATTATTTGGCCGATCAGAGAGATTCCAAAAAGGTAAAATTTGGACAATCTATCATGGAATGTTCTGGAGTTATGGGGTAAAAACAGTAAGAATGGTGGCAAAGGTCAATTTTAGTTTGTACAGGAGTCAAAAGTTAGGGCCCCTTCACACATAGTACGACTGTGGTCAAATTGCGCACGAAGTGTGCATGAAGCAGGAATCATGCAATACGTGTAAAATCTTAGCTGCCTCCAACACCTTTTACACCTGTTGCTACAACTATTTGCACACACCAGTGGCTGAAAGACAGAGTGTGTGCGCTGTGAGAGCCCATCAAACCCTTTCACGGCAGGTGTCGGCCAAATTCCAGGTGACACACGCGAACATCTAACAGCCCTCGCATGGCACTTAGAAAATGTGGGGCCATTCATGGTATCATCACGAAAACAGCAAGCAGATGATCACTTTCAAGCTGGATGTGAAATTTGTATAAGTGCCCCCACAACAGGCTTTGCAAACAGACACAGTGACACGTTGGTGTGTGCGCTGAACTGACAGGAGGTGTGGCCACCAACAGGAGTGGCTGTGGAGATCTGTGGTTCTGGACGTCATGGTTACGGCTGGGGAGCATGGACTGTGTTTGGACAGACATGAACTAACAACTGTCCACTGTGACGCGCTTGTGTCTGCTTGCTGTCTTCACGTGGACATACGCAAAAACATATATCACTGTTGCATTGGGCTGCAGTGAGTGCGTGCACATTGACAGGCTACCCCAGGTGAATCGGACCATCAGATCATGCCCACCAACATGCAGCGGGCAATCTAAATGTCACGTCACCCACGTGAGCTCTGTTCCACATGACATGGTGTCTGTCCTGCGGCGCGCCATCCACAAGACACACGTCGGGCCAGCTGCACACGGGACCAGCTAGACATGCCACCAGCAGATGTGGACATGATAAGAGCGACCTGCTTCTCATTCATGTCATTTCATGACTGTATGTCTGAGACCATGGGTCATCTACAGAGGAACAGATGGATCATACTTGTATTGTCCGCTTGATAAGAAGGATTCAATAAAATATGGTGTTTTTATATGGTGTGTGCTTGTATTTTTTTTTTAAATACGTCCATGTCCTTCTTGATATCAGGCATTTTCACACACTGATTACTGGACAGTGATGGTAGCTTAGTGGTAAAGTTTCTGACTGGCATTTAAATTTTTTTTTTTCACAGCAGCTGCGCGATGTGTCACCACATCGCACAGCTGCTCGCATTCGCACTGTGTTCCTGCGTGCAAGAAACTGTATCAGCATGTATTTTTAAATTTTTTTCTTCACAGCTCGCACTGTGTTCCCGTGTGCACAAAACCATCGCAGTGGCATCGTTCACGCCTGCCCGTCAGCTCAATGGTTTCATGGTCCGCTCACGAGCTGTCCCACTGTGATTCGCCCTGAGTTGTACTTATTCATACTATGTGTGAAGGGGCCCTTAAAGTTGCTTCAATTTTGATAAAAAAGTGATGCAAATTATTGCTTGAGTTATTAGGGTTTTAAAAATGAGATGTTATTGAGGCGCTGTGACTTTTTCGACTTGTTTCGCCAAGACAGAGTACCGGTGTGAAAGGGGGACGGGAGAGACTCCGCTTCGCTAATAGATCTGATGGTGCAAAGTGCCGCAAAGCGGCTTCTTCACTAAAACACACAGGTAAGACCTTATGTTTACACTGTGTGTGTGAACTCACACCGCATGAGGAGCACAGCTTTCAGGAAATCGACAGCATCAATTGACATATTTGTTGCTTATTTGAGAACATTTTATTTAACTTATTACCAGGCAGCACTTTGCAATTATTTTATTTTCCTGTTTGTATAATGTTACAATAAATTGTAGGTTTAAACAGCAAGCAAATTTAGGTTTTGCATTTTGTTCCCATACTGTACCAAAAAAGAACCGTACCATGACCTCAAAACCGTATTACGTATTGAATCGTGATTTTTGGGTATCGTTACACCCCTACTAGGGACACAAAGTAGTTCTGCACCCTGAGAACGCAGAGCCCGGGCCGGTACATAGGGTTTAATTTGGTCAACTAAGTAGGGAGGTGCCAGTCCGTGAATAATTTTATAGGTTAGTAACAGAACCTTAAAATCCAACACCAAAATGGGTGAAATGTGGTTGAACTTTCTACTGCTTGTCAAAATTCTGGCAGCAGCATTTTGAACCACCTGGAGACACCTAATGCTGGACTGCGGTAAACCAGAAAATAGAACATTGCAGTAGTCCAATCTAGAAGAAACAAACGCATGAATCAGGATCTCAGCATCAACCACAGACAGGAAGGGACACATCTGTGCTATATTTCACAGGTGGAAGAAAGCAGTCCTCGTAATATCTCCGATGTGCAGGTCAAAGGACAATGTAGGATCAGAAATTACCCCAAGGTTCCTCAATTTATCACTGTGATGTATGACACACGAGCCTAGGCTCAGTGTTAGCTGGTCAAATTGATGCTGATGTCTCACTGGACCAAGAACCATCATTTGTCTTGTCAGGGTTTAAAAGCAGGAAGTTTCTAGAAATCCAGCTTCTCACTGATGCAAGGCAATCTTCTAAGGACTTTATGTGGATGAGATTACCAGCAGTTATCAGCATATATAACTGATCACGTATCATGAACGTATCATCAGCATAGCAGTGAAAGATAATCCCAAAATGCCACAATATGTGCCCAAGGGGTGCTATATAAAGGGAGAAAAGCAGGAGGCCTAAGACGGACCCCTGTGGAACTCCAAATTTCATGTCGCTAAGGTTAGAGGTAATGTTATTGTACAAAACACATAACGACTGGTCAAGTATGACGTCAGCCATGCAAGGACACTCCCAGTAATCCCAAAATGATTTTCCAGCCTATCAAGTAGAATATGATGATCCACTGTATCAAATGCAGCACTGAGATCTAACAGCAATCAATCAATCAATCAATCAACTTTTTTCTTGTATAGCGCCAAATCACAACAAACAGTTGCCCCAAGGCGCTCCACATTGCAAGGCAAGGCCATACAATAATTATGAAACACAGTCTACGTCTAAAGCAACATAACCAAGGGATGGTCCAGGGTCACCCGATCCAGACCTAACTATAAGCCTTAGCGAAAAGGAAAGTTTTAAGCCTAATCTTAAAAGTAGAGAGGGTATGTGTCTACCTGATCTGAATTGGGAGCTGGTTCCACAGGAGAGGAGCCTGAAAGCTGAAGGCTCTGCCTCCCATTCTACTCTTACAAACCCTAGGAACTACAAGTAAGCCCGCAGTCTGAGAGCGAAGCGCTCTAATGGGGTAATATGGTACTATGAGGTCCCTAAGATAAGATGGGACCTGATTATTCAAAACCTTATAAGTAAGAAGAAGAATTTTAAATTCTATTCTAGCATTAACAGGAAGCCAATGAAGGGAGGCCAACACGGGTGAGATATGCTCTCTCCTGCTAGTCCCCGTCAGTACTCTAGCTGCAGCATTCTGAACCAACTGAAGGCTTTTTAGGGAACTTTTAGGACAACCTGATAATAATGAATTACAATAGTCCAGCCTAGAGGAAATAAATGCATGAATTAGTTTTTCAGCATCACTCTGAGACAAGACCTTTCTGATTTTAGAGATATTGCGTAAATGCAAAAAGGCAGTCCTACATATTTGTTTAATATGCGCTTTGAATGACATACCTGATCAAAAATAACTCCAAGATTTCTCACAGTATTACTAGAGATCAGGGAAATGCCATCCAGAGTAACGATCTGGTTAGACACCATGCTTCTAAGATTTGTGGGGCCAAGTACAATAACTTCAGTTTTATCTGAGTTTAAAAGCAGGAAATTAGAGGTCATCCATGTCTTTATGTCTGTAAGACAATCCTGCAGTTTAGCTAATTGGTGCGTATCCTCTGGCTTCATGGATAGATAAAGCTGGGTATCATCTGCGTAACAATGAAAATTTAAGCAATACCGTCTAATAATACTGCCCAAGGGAAGCATGTATAAAGTGAATAAAATTGGTCCTAGCACAGAACCTTGTGGAACTCCATAATTAACTTTAGTCTGTGAAGAAGATTCCCCATTTACATGAACAAACTGTAATCTATTAGACAAATATGATTCAAACCACCGCAGCGCAATGCCTTTAATACCTATGACATGCTCTAATCTCTGTAATAAAATTTTATGGTCAACAGTATCAAAAGCAGCACTGAGGTCCAACAGAACAAGCACAGAGATAAGTCCATCTTTGAGAGAAAAGGAAGGTTGGAGATTGGCCTATAATTAGCTAAGATAGCTGGGTCAAGTGATGGCTTTTTAAGTAATGGTTTAATTACTGCCACCTTAAAGGCCTGTGGTACATAACCAACTAACAAAGATAGATTGATCATATTTAAGATTGAAGCATTAAATAATGGTAGGACTTCCTTGAGCAGCCTGGCAGGAATGGGGTCTAATAAGCATGTTGATGGTTTGGATGAAGTAACTAATGAAAATAACTCAGACAGAACAATCGGAGAGAAAGAGTCTAACCAAATACCGGCATCACTGAAAGCAGCCAAAGATAACGATACATCTTTGGGATGGTTATGAGTAATTTTTTCTCTAATAGTCAAAATTTTGTTAGCAAAGAAAGTCATGAAGTCATTACTAGTTAAAGTTAATGGAATACTCAGCTCAATAGAGCTCTGACTCTTTGTCAGCCTGGCTACAGTGCTGAAAAGAAACCGGGGGTTGTTCTTATTTTCTTCAATTAGTGAAGAGTAGAAAGATGTCCTAGCTTCACGAAGGGCTTTCTTATAGAGCAACAAACTCTTTTTCCAGGCTAAGTGAAGATCTTCTAAATTAGTGAGACGCCATTTCCTCTCCAACTTACGGGTTATCTGCTTTAAGCTACGAGTTTGTGAGTTATACCACGGAGTCAGACACTTCTGATTTAAAGCTCTCTTTTTCAGAGGAGCTACAGCATCCAAAGTTGTCTTCAATGAGGATGTAAAACTATTGACAAGATACTCTAACTCCCTTACAGAGTTTAGGTAGCTACTCTGCTCTGTGTTGGCATCAACTTGGACCTTGCTTGCCTCTACTGGTGGTTGGCTCTCACTGCGGTATTGTATCACTTCCTGTTCCGGAGCACAGCGGTGTTTTTCTGTATCTGTTAGCTGTTTAATCTGCGCAGTTAGATTGATCTAGTTATCTAGATTACGATTTGTTTCCCAGTGTAATCTTTACGTGCCTTAACTAAAGCACTCATTCTGCTGAATCACCTCTAAATTATTTACACATTATTCACTTTGCGTGTTTTTAGGAATCCGCTAGCTTAGCGTAGCTACTAGCTCTTAGCCGTTTTAGCATGGCGGCTTCTCCTGTCTCTCCCGTACTTTTCTGCTCTGGGTGTGAAATGTTTAGTTATTCCTCGGCCTCCTTTAGCAGTAACGGTACTTGTAATAAGTGTAGCTTATTCGTAGCTTTGGAGGCCAGGCTGGGCGAATTGGAGACTCGGCTCCGCACCGTGGAAAATCCTACAGCTAGCCAGGCCCCTGTAGTCGGTGCGGACCAAGGTAGCTTAGCCGCCGTTAGTAACCCCCTGGCAGATCCCGAGCAGCCGGGAAAGCAGGCTGACTGGGTGACTGTGAGGAGGAAGCGTAGCCCTAAACAGAAGCCCCGTGTACACCGCCAACCCGTTCACATCTCTAACCGTTTTTCCCCACTCGACGACACACCCGCCGAGGATCAAACTCTGGTTATTGGCGACTCTGTTTTGAGAAATGTGAAGTTAGCGACACCAGCAACCATAGTCAATTGTCTTCCGGGGGCCAGAGCAGGCGACATTGAAGGAAATTTGAAACTGCTGGTTAAGGCTAAGCGTAAATTTGGTAAGATTGTAATTCACGTCGGCAGTAATGACACCCGGTTACGCCAATCGGAGGTCACTAAAATTAACATTAAATCGGTGTGTAACTTTGCAAAAACAATGTCGGACTCTGTAGTTTTCTCTGGGCCCCTCCCCAATCGGACCGGGAGTGACATGTTTAGCCGCATGTTCTCCTTGAATTGCTGGCTGTCTGAGTGGTGTCCAAAAAATGAGGTGGGCTTCATAGATAATTGGCAAAGCTTCTGGGGAAAACCTGGTCTTGTTAGGAGAGACGGCATCCATCCCACTTTGGATGGAGCAGCTCTCATTTCTAGAAATCTGGCCAATTTTCTTAAATCCTCCAAACCGTGACTATCCAGGGTTGGGACCAGGAAGCAGAGTTGTAGTCTTACACACCTCTCTGCAGCTTCTCTCCCCCTGCCATCCCCTCATTACCCCATCCCCGTAGAGACGGTGCCTGCTCCCAGACTACCAATAACCAGCAAAAATCTATTTAAGCATAAAAATTCAAAAAGAAAAAATAATATAGCACCTTCTACTGCACCACAGACTAAAACAGTTAAATGTGGTCTATTAAACATTAGGTCTCTCTCTTCTAAGTCCCTGTTGGTAAATGATATAATAATTGATCAACATATTGATTTATTCTGCCTTACAGAAACCTGGTTACAGCAGGATGAATATGTTAGTTTAAATGAGTCAACACCCCCGAGTCACACTAACTGTCAGAATGCTTGTAGCACGGTCCGGGGCGGTGGATTAGCAGCAATCTTCCATTCCAGCTTATTAATTAATCAAAAACCCAGACAGAGCTTTAATTCATTTGAAAGCTTGACTCTTAGTCTTGTCCATCCAAATTGGAAGTCCCAAAAACCAGTTTTATTTGTTATTATCTATCGTCCACCTGGTCGTTACTGTGAGTTTCTCTGTGAATTTTCAGACCTTTTGTCTGACTTAGTGCTTAGCTCAGATAAGATAATTATAGTGGGCGATTTTAACATCCACACAGATGCTGAGAATGACAGCCTCAACACTGCATTTAATCTATTATTAGACTCTATTGGCTTTGCTCAAAAAGTAAATGAGTCCACCCACCACTTTAATCATATCTTAGATCTTGTTCTGACTTATGGTATGGAAATAGAAGACTTAACAGTATTCCCTGAAAACTCCCTTCTGTCTGATCATTTTTTAATAACATTTACATTTACTCTGATGGACTACCCAGCAGTGGGGAATAAGTTTCATTACACTAGAAGTCTTTCAGAAAGCGCTGTAACTAGGTTTAAGGATATGATTCCTTCTTTATGTTCTCTAATGCCATATAACAACACAGTGCAGAGTAGCTAC
Organism: Thalassophryne amazonica; assembly: GCF_902500255.1. NCBI lineage: Eukaryota > Metazoa > Chordata > Actinopteri > Batrachoidiformes > Batrachoididae > Thalassophryne > Thalassophryne amazonica. Next base: position 1,931,734 of record NC_047114.1, on the reverse strand, counting down.
CTAAACTCTGTAAGGGAGATAGAGTATCTCGTCAATAGTTTTACATCCTCATTGAAGACAACTTTGGATGCTGTAGCTCCTCTGAAAAAGAGAGCTTTAAATCAGAAGTGTCTGACTCCATGGTATAACTCTCAAACTCGTAGCTTAAAGCAGATAACCCGTAAGTTGGAGAGGAAATGGCGTCTCACTAATTTAGAAGATCTTCACTTAGCCTGGAAAAAGAGTCTGTTGCTCTATAAAAAAGCCCTCCGTAAAGCTAGGACATCTTTCTACTCATCACTAATTGAAGAAAATAAGAACAACCCCAGGTTTCTTTTCAGCACTGTAGCCAGGCTGACAAAGAGTCAGAGCTCTATTGAGCTGAGTATTCCATTATCTTTAACTAGTAATGAGTTCATGACTTTCTTTGCTAACAAAATTTTAACTATTAGAGAAAAAATTACTCATAACCATCCCAAAGACGTATCGTTATCTTTGGCTGCTTTCAGTGATGCCGGTATTTGGTTAGACTCTTTCTCTCCGATTGTTCTGTCTGAGTTATTTTCATTAGTTACTTCATCCAAACCATCAACATGTTTATTAGACCCCATTCCTACCAGGCTGCTCAAGGAAGCCCTACCATTATTTAATGCTTCGATCTTAAATATGATCAATCTATCTTTGTTAGTTGGCTATGTACCACAGGCTTTTAAGGTGGCAGTAATTAAACCATTACTTAAAAAGCCATCACTTGACCCAGCTATCTTAGCTAATTATAGGCCAATCTCCAACCTTCCTTTTCTCTCAAAAATTCTTGAAAGGGTAGTTGTAAAACAGCTAACTGATCATCTGCAGAGGAATGGTCTATTTGAAGAGTTTCAGTCAGGTTTTAGAATTCATCATAGTACAGAAACAGCATTAGTGAAGGTTACAAATGATCTTCTTATGGCCTCGGACAGTGGACTTATCTCTGTGCTTGTTCTGTTAGACCTCAGTGCTGCTTTTGATACTGTTGACCATAAAATTTTATTACAGAGATTAGAGCATGTCATAGGTATTAAAGGCACTGCGCTGCGGTGGTTTGAATCATATTTGTCTAATAGGTTACAATTTGTTCATGTAAATGGGGAATCTTCTTCACAGACTAAAGTTAATTATGGAGTTCCACAAGGTTCTGTGCTAGGACCAATTTTATTCACTTTATATATGCTTCCCTTAGGCAGTATTATTAGACGGTATTGCTTAAATTTTCATTGTTACGCAGATGATACCCAGCTTTATCTATCCATGAAGCCAGAGGACACACACCAATTAGCTAAACTGCAGGATTGTCTTACAGACATAAAGACATGGATGACCTCTAATTTCCTGCTTTTAAACTCAGATAAAACTGAAGTTATTGTTCTTGGCCCCACAAATCTTAGAAACATGGTGTCTAACCAGATCCTTACTCTGGATGGCATTACCCTGACCTCTAGTAATACTGTGAGAAATCTTGGAGTCATTTTTGATCAGGATATGTCATTCAAAGCGCATATTAAACAAATATGTAGGACTGCTTTTTTGCATTTACGCAATATCTCTAAAATCAGAAAGGTCTTGTCTCAGAGTGATGCTGAAAAATTAATTCATGCATTTATTTCCTCTAGGCTGGACTATTGTAATTCATTATTATCAGGTTGTCCTAAAAGTTCCCTAAAAAGCCTTCAGTTAATTCAAAATGCTGCAGCTAGAGTGCTGACGGGGACTAGAAGGAGAGAGCATATCTCACCCATATTGGCCTCTCTTCATTGGCTTCCTGTTAATTCTAGAATAGAATTTAAAATTCTTCTTCTTACTTATAAGGTTTTGAATAATCAGGTCCCATCTTATCTTAGGGACCTCGTAGTACCATATCACCCCAATAGAGCGCTTCGCTCTCAGACTGCAGGCTTACTTGTAGTTCCTAGGGTTTGTAAGAGTAGAATGGGAGGCAGAGCCTTCAGCTTTCAGGCTCCTCTCCTGTGGAACCAGCTCCCAATTCAGATCAGGGAGACAGACACCCTCTCTACTTTTAAGATTAGGCTTAAAACTTTCCTTTTTGCTAAAGCTTATAGTTAGGGCTGGATCAGGTGACCCTGAACCATCCCTTAGTTATGCTGCTATAGACGTAGACTGCTGGGGGGTTCCCATGATGCACTGTTTCTTTCTCTTTTTGCTCTGTATGCACCACTCTGCATTTAATCATTAGTGATCGATCTCTGCTCCCCTCCACAGCATGTCTTTTTCCTGGTTCTCTCCCTCAGCCCCAACCAGTCCCAGCAGAAGACTGCCCCTCCCTGAGCCTGGTTCTGCTGGAGGTTTCTTCCTGTTAAAAGGGAGTTTTTCCTTCCCACTGTAGCCAAGTGCTTGCTCACAGGGGGTCGTTTTGACCGTTGGGGTTTTACATCATTATTGTATGGCCTTGCCTTACAATATAAAGCGCCTTGGGGCAACTGTTTGTTGTGATTTGGCGCTATATAAAAAAAAAATTGATTGATTGATTGATTGATATGACATTAGAGAACATAAAGAAGGAATCATATCCTTAAACCTAGTTACAGTGCTTTCTGAAAGACTTCTAGTGTAATGAAACTTATTCCCTACTGCTGGGTAGTCCATCAGGGTAAATGTAAATGTTATTAAAAAATGATCAGACAAAAGGGAGTTTTCAGGGAATACTGTTAAGTCTTCTATTTCCATACCATAAGTCAGAACAAGATCTAAAATATGATTAAAGTGGTGGGTGGACTCATTTACTTTTTGAGCAAAGCCAATAGAGTCTAATAATAGATTAAATGCAGTGTTGAGGCTGCCATTCTCAGCATCTGTGTGGATGTTAAAATCGCCCACTATAATTATCTTATCTGAGCTAAGCACTAAGTCAGACAAAAGGTCTGAAAATTCACAGAGAAACTCACAGTAACGACCAGGTGGACGATAGATAATAACAAATAAAACTGGTTTTTGGGACTTCCAATTTGGATGGACAAGACTAAGATACAAGCTTTCAAATGAATTAAAGCTCTGTCTAGGTTTTTGATTAATTAATAAGCTGGAATGGAAGATTGCTGCTAATCCTCCTGCCACGGCCCGTGCTACGAGCATTCTGACAGTTAGTGTGACTCGGGGGTGTTGACTCATTTAAACTAACATATTCATCCTGCTGTAACCAAGTTTCTGTTAGGCAGAATAAATCAATACGTTGATCAATTATTATTATATCATTTACCAACAGGGACTTAGAAGAAAGAGACCTAATGTTTAATAGACCACATTTAACTGTTTTAGTCTGTGGTGCAATTGAAGGTGCTATATTATTTTTTCTTTTTGAATTTTTATGCTTAAATAGATTTTTGCTAGTTATTGGTGGTCTGGGAGCAGGCACCGTCTCTACGGGGATGGGGTAATAGGGGGATGGCAGGGGGAGAGAAGCTGCAGAGAGGTGTATAAGACCACAGCTCTGCCTCCTGGTCCCAACGCTAGACAGTCACAGTTTGGAGGATCCCAAAAAATTGGCCAGATTTCTAGAAATGAGAGCTGCTCCCTCTAAAGTGGGATGGATGCCGTCTCTCCTAACAAGACCAGGTTTTCCCCAGAAGCTTTGCCAATTATCAATGAAGCCCACCTCATTTTTTGGACACCACTCAGACAGCCAGCAATTCAAGGAGAACATGCGGCTAAACATGAACAACAGAACAGTAGTACTGTCCGAATCCATTGTAAGCAGAAGATCATTCACCACTTTAGTGAGAGCCGTCTCTGTGGAATGATATTTTCTAAAAGCAGACTGCAGTGGCTCAAAGAGATTATTCTCAGTAAGATAGTCTACGAGCTGTTGTGAAACCACTTTTTCCAGAATTTTAGAGCAAAATGATAGATTTGATATCAGCCTATAGTTTTTCAATACACTAGGGTCAAGATTTGATTTCTTAAGTAATGGTTTAATCGCTGCAGATTTGAAACATTTAGGAACAGATCCAGAGATTGAGAGATTAATAATTTCCAGCACAGTCGGCCCAAGAGTGGGCCACAGGTCCTTAAACAGTTTTGTTGGTATAGGATCAAATAAACAGGTTGTGCTTTTTGTAGATATTAAGAGTTTTGTCAGCATGCCTAGTGAGATACTATCAAATTCTGTAAATCTAGGTAATACCTCAGTGATGGTGCCCACCTCAATAGCAGGGTGTAGTGGCTGGATTAAGGCATGCTGGGATATGTTTCACCTTTATAAACCTTAGATCATTTCCTGTTGATTTACTGCTGATGAATTATACCTTAGGTGTACTTTTTCCAGGAGACTGAGTCTGCTCTTTTTCTTTTCTGGGACGGCTCCTGAAGACAGGGGGCTGGACTGACAGACTGCACACTGCAGTCTGTGTTTGGAATGGACGTCGCTGTGGGAACAGGCCCATTGACAGCATGAGGACTGCTGGATGACCCCTGCTTGTGGCATAACCTCCTGCGTGGATTTCTCATCAAATACATATCAGTTGCAGCTCCAGAGATTTTTTTCTGCAGGTGCTATTGGGGAGCTTGGCATTTTTGTGAGGGTTCTATGAAATATGGGCTCGTCTGTCATGACGGCTCTGTGCTACATGTCTGCCACATTCAGGGGCGTGCGTACAAATAGCCACATTCTGATCTGTGACAGTCACTAACAACACACGGAATGACCAAAATCACACACAAACCTCAGCAACTGTTCAATACAAATATTCACAGACCTCCACGTGTAGCCTGTAGCCTCAGGAAAAAAATGCCAACAGCAGGCAGAGAGAAAATCTTTCCCTTACCAATAATGTCTTCATAACAGTATAATGTGTCTGTTGTTGTGGTTAAGAGCAAAAGCATCAATGATTTAGTCACTGTCCAGAGGCCGTGTTCTCTGACGTGTAATTGCCAGGAGTGACACCACCAGGGTCACTGGTTTGGCCGTCTTCTCTAGGCTTGACTACTGTAACTCCCTGCTCTTTGGGATCTCTGGTAAAAACCTTCAAATTCTCCAATACATTCAAAACAGTGCAGCTAGAATTCTGATGAGAGAACGTAAACAGGAGCACATTACACCTATACTCCATAACCTTCACTGGCTCCCCATCACCTACAGAATCCATTTTAAGATTGCTCTCATCACCCACCAATGCATCCATGACAATGCCCCCACTTACCTCAAAGACCTCCTCACCCCTCACACATACTCCCGTTCCTTCCGTTCATACATCACTAATCTCCTCCGTCCCCCTCACACCAAGCTTCACACCGTGGGAGACAGGGCCCTCTGTTCAGCTGCCCCACATATTTCGAACTCCCTCCCTGACCATCTGAGGGCTCCACAGACTGTGGAAGCTTTTAAAAAAGCCTTGATACATACCTGTTTAGACAGACCTCTCACAGGTCTCAATAATTTGAATCTGTTGCATCTTAGTCTTTTTATTCTATTTTATTATTTTATTCTATTCTGCTGACTGTTTGTTTTTATCTTAACTTTTACTGTTTTTATTCTCTTGTTTATCCTTGGTTTTATTTTTCATTGTTTTTTTTTCCGTGTAGCACTTTGAGATTTTTATTCATGAAAGGTTCATTATGAAGGAAATTTTTTTTATTATTATTATTATTATGACATTGTTGAACATGATGTCATTGAATGTCACGTTACGTTACGTTCATTTTGTGTAAAACAATCAGTTCTGTTGATGAATGTTTATTTTCTTTTATGAGTGAAACATTGATCTAATCAAAGAAATCTGAAAATGCCAGAAGTGTCTCACTGTGGAAAACTGAAAGGATGATGTCATCGCCCCGCCTCTGTAACATGTTGTTAACAGTGTAATTTAGCATATTATTTTTTTTCTTCTTCTTGGTGGTGAACAAAGTGCTGGTGTCCCCCAGCTCAGTCTGAGAAACTCACCCAGAGCAGACAAACACTGAGGGACTTCTTTAAAATCTCTTAAAAAAAACAGCAAGTAACTTCCGTCACAATGAATTAACACATTTCAAGATGTCATCTTCCAAAACAAGGGTGTCATGTGGAGAACAGTTTTCAGCTATGATGATGAATCCAGGCAACAGGTCAGAATAAAAGACTTTATTTAATCCATGAGCAGCTTCTAAAGTTTTAGCTTTTGTTGTTAGCTCCACGTCATCTTCTTTTTTGCAGAAGTGTTACAGCGCTACATACAGGCCTGGCATAGGTACTACAGCATTTTCACACGGTTTCACTGGATCTGTGAGAACGGAGATATTTCTTGAATGGAACACTTTTTGACAAAGAAAAAGACTATTGGAGAAGTTCAGTTTCAGTGTAGACAAGCCTTAAAAACATGGGATGAAATTAAATTAAAATAATAAATGAGGAATTATTTTCTTGGAGGTGCTATAACTAATCCAGGGAGTGCTCTAGCGCCCCCCTCCCAACCCCATACATAGTCTTTTGTTATTATGTCATGTTGTTGGATTTCCTGTTTCTTCAGCTTTGAAAAAACCTTGTAACTGTTAAAATGGCCTAAGCAGTGGGTCACCCCTCTGAGTCTGGTCTGCTTCAGGTTTCTTCCTCAGTATCATCAGAGAGAGTTTTTTTCTTACCGCTGTCACCTGTTTTTTTTGCTCTGGAGGTTGGTAAGGTTCGACCTTACTTGTGTGAAGCACCTTGAGGCAGCTTTGTTGTGATTTAGCGCTATATAAATGAAAATAAATTTAACTGAACTTAATGTCATCTTTTTTTTTCAAAGTAATCTAAGAAATCTTGTGCTGTAAAAGGACAGCAACTTACAGGTGGTTGTCCATGAATAAGTGTTGCCACTGTGTTGAACAAGAGCTTTGAGTTATGCTTGTTTTTGTTGATCAAATCAGAGTAGTAAGTCCGCTTTATAGCCAATAAAGCATGCTTATAGTCTAAGATAGCATCACGCCACGCAAGGTGGAATACTTCTAATTTTGAACAACGCCATTTCCGTTCTAGACCTCTAGCCTTATGCTGAAGGTCACACAAGTAGTCATTGAACCAAGGTGACTGTGTTTGTGGGGGGGGACGTAGTTTTAACAAAGGTGGCGCAATCATGTCGAGTGTAGTTTTGAGCACTGAGTTTAAACTATCCACAAGACTGTCTACTGACTGGGCATTTTCCAAACGTGAAGCTAAGCTATCAGGCAGTCTAGCTTCAAGTTCAGTCGTAGTTGTGGAGTTGATGTGTCGCAGTGATCATAAATAAGTTTCTCATTACAGTGAACAAGGCAAGGAGACTGTAAACTTAATAACTGAGTGATCGGAGACCAAGCAAGAGGCATATTTCTGACAGGGATACCATGAACGGGGGCCAAATCCAGGGTATTTCCACTAATGTGTCTCAAACCCTGAATGTACTGCTGGAATCCTAATACATCCACAATGTTCATAAATGATTTGCAGAGATAATCAGAAGGCTTATTTATATGAATGTTGAAGTCACCAACAATCAGAGTGTTATCTGCACAGGTTGCCAAATTAGAGATACAGTAAACTCACCAAATTCATCTAAGAAATCAGAGTATGTGCCAGGGGGCATTTTATTCTTCTGACCTTGGCTATATGTGGCACCTTGGACAGAGCGGAGAGACAGATGTTCAAACAAATTATATTTTAGACCCCCAAGAGCTAATAAGCTAAACCCAGTTTTATGAATTAGAGCAACACCTCCACCTTGTTTTGTATCACGAGAGATGTGACTAAATGTGTACACCGGTGGGCAGGCTTCATTTAAAGGGAGGACAGCGGTAGGTTTCAGCCAGGTTTCACATAAACCAATCATATCTAGGCAGTGTTCCATAATTGGATCATTTATCAATAGTGATTTTGAGGACAGTGACCGTATGTCAATGAGACCCAAACTATGGACCTCAGTGGGGTTACCATTTTGACTATTAGGATTCAGTGGGACAGCCTCAATTTTACAGTTATCTAGTGTAGTAATGGGAACTAAATTTGCAAAACATGTCCTTCTACACCAGTGGCGTCCAAAATATTCCAGAAAGGGCCGAGAGGGGGCAGGTTTTCTTTGCAGCCACTGACTCCAGCAGTGAGCACTGAGTAACATCACTTTGAGCAGATGGGATGAGTTCATCAGTGAAATCACCTGCTGGAATCAGTGGCTGCAAAGAAAACCTGCACCCTCTCAGCCCTTTCTGGAATACTTTGGACACCACTGCTCTACGCTCCTTATGGGTATGTCTGCGGAAACAGGCCACAGTCTCAACTTGAAAAATTTCCTTCATGGCACATAAACTGCACTCTCACAATACTGAATTTTCTGCACTAGTTTCTCCACTAAGTTAATGGATTCCACATCCATATTAATCGTAGCCCTACAGATTCTCTAATCACCTGTTCCATGGCCTTCGGTAGAGTCCTGTTACTCTCCCTGTAGAGCTTTATCTATGTTCACAGATAAGATGGCGGTGCCTTCCTCAGTAGGGTGAAGACCGTCCAGCATCAGCAAGCCACGGCAACCCTAGAAAGAGGGCCAGTTATCAATAAAACTAAATCCTGCCGTCTAAAAAAACTGTACCAGCCACCTGTTCAATGATATCATCCTGCTAAATGCCTCGTCATTACCCCAAGAGGGGAGGGGAGCAGAGACTGTTAATCAATGCCGACACATCTTTCTGGCAAGGCCACAAGTCCTCTCTATGTCCATTTTGTGACCTCCAATTGTCTCATCTTAATATCATTGGCACCGACATGAATAACTATGTGGCTATATCTAGTGTCATGTTCTTTTGTTTGACTATCCTTGTGCAACATCAGCACCTTAAGGTGAGAGGCAATGTCGGGTGCTCTAGCATTAGAAATACACTTAATATTAACTGGCATCTGTCATCAAATTTTGCGGGGTGATGGAATCCCTTATCACTAACACACAGCTCTTCAGCATGGAGCTGGGGGTAGAAGTCACCCGTGGGCTTGGAAGACTATCAACAGGCATGTCCAAGGCTGAAAAATGGTTCACAGTTTCAGCGGTGACTGTGAGCTAGGTACCACAACAGGGCACCAAGCCTTACAGGGGTTCTTCTGCCTAACAACAGTCTGAAAGCCATCATTTGTACCCGGCAGAGCTAAGCTAATGCTAACAGATGCACTAGCCGGCCCAACACTAATCTCGTCTGGAGTGCTCATGACGTCTGACTCCGCTGAAGTAAGAAGCTGCTCTCACTTACGGAGACGGCTGTCTAAGAGGGCCACCCTGTCTGTCAGCATTGCGCAAGTTTAGTTTAAAGTGTTGTGCACTAAGAGAACCTAAATGTGTAGCAAAAACTAGCACAAGCTAAGCACGAACAAAAAACTAACCACTCCTAGAATGAACACAAGAATACAACAATGAGCTAAAATTCGTAGCTGTTCCACTTAAAAACTAACTGAAGTGATAGACAGGCAGCAGAAATAAAAGAAACAATTACAACCTTGTATTATTTAGAAGAGCGCCGTTTGGTCTGGTTGCTGAGGAGTCAGTCCTTGGATTTATATCAGTTTGCTTGAAAGGTGTATAATAAAACCATTTATTGTTGAGCCACTAGCTCCCGCCGCTGCAGTGCAGGAGCTTTAGACATGCGTTTCAACTATTTAAATTTTGTGACTGGCTTTGGACCTGGGATTCAGCGCCTGCGGGACATGTCCGCTGTCTCCTGTGTGTATATGCGAGTGTGTGAGTGTTTTGTCAGGTGTGTGCAGCATTTACGAGCCGTTACTCACGTTGTCGTTGACTGGCTCATCCTCTGTGGACACCTGGATGCTGTAGGCCAGGAAACAGAGGACGGCGCCAATCCAGAGCAGGATGGAGAAACCGCCGAACAGCTGACGGCAGAATTTGACCCATTCTGGGGTGGTGGGTGGCGGGGTCAAGGCATTGAGACCATCTCGAGCCAGCACCTCCTCAGCCTTGGCATTGGTCAGCCCCTGGACAGAGACATATTTAAGAGGCAATATTTTTATTTTACTCACTGGAATTCTCATTCGAACACAAAACAACCGTGAATACTCACTAATAACTGCTGACTAAGACCACAGTCAGCTTGGTGGCTCTGCTCGTTTAAAGTACCTCTTCAGGTCAAACTGTACTGATTACTGTTTTTAAATGTATCCTTACAAACAGTATCAAGTTCTAAGATACAACTTACCTGAACTAATTCATGTCATCATTATGCTGGATGGGTTTTTTTCCTCCACACTTGCGGGAATTTCTGACATTTTTACACCTTGTTTAGCACCTCAAGCTTTTTTTTTTTTTTTTTTTTTTTTCTGAATTTTAATTTGTATATTTAAATAGCGGTAAATATGTTTGCATTTAGTTCATCTGTATTTGTGTTCACATTTGTGTTGGTTTGTCGTAGCTATGGTAATAAAATATGTGTTTGTTCCTGAAGAATTACAGATGAAGTGGGCTCAAGGTGACTTAGGGACTCTGGAGCATCTCTGACTTGACCAAAGAAACATTAATTGTTGGTTTGGAGGCAGTTTTTCTCCTCCAAAGACTCTACTGAGGACACAGACGTTTGTGTGCAGGACGCTGTGATTACCCGTGTTAGGTCCACGCTGTAGCGTTGGCTCAGATCATCCAGAGATATTTTGTGTTCATCCTGCAGGAAGAAAATATTTATGGTTAATTTAATAATAATAGTAGTAGTGGTCATTTTATAAAGCACATTCTCAGAAAAAAAGATGCACTATTCAGAGAATAAAGATAAGGCAGCATGTGATCATTCAGTATGTTACATGTTAACAGTAAAACCCAAAACATCAACATAAAAATGAAAATTACTCCCATGACTGTGAATAATCAGACCAAGAAGTCCTACATACGGTGAGAACAACAGTGGACCTGAAACTGAGACCTGAAGTCCCCCATACTTAATGTAGCAGGAGCATGAAAAAGGTGCAAAAAAAATGTTGTCTAATGTTTTATTCAATCAAGAAAACAGTAGATTTTATTGTTTCAGCAAAAAGATAATGCAATTTCAATAACATGGCCATACCGCCACATGACCTTGTGGAAAAGATTTTGTATCAATTTCGCCTTGAATGAAAACAGGTAAGAGGGAGATGGGTGAGTGAGGTACACACTGAATGGGATTGGTGAGAGTGAGAGCGTTTCTTGACAGAAATTTCTTTGATCAAAGAAATAAACAGTTCTGTGTGAATGTAGCTCAGCAGAACCTTTTACCTTCTCTTACCACATGTGGAGTCTTGAAGGTGCATGTAGCCTGAAATGCACTTGTTTGCCCGTTTTATTATTTTCCAAAGCCTAGATCTGGTGGACATCAAGGCTGCCGCTGTTTGTTTAGTAACTGATACCTGAAATATTATCTGTCTTATTAGCCACCTAGCTAGCCTCCATGATTCTCCACAATCGTTTGGCTAGCTCAGATGTAACTAAGTGGCTTTGCTAATTGCCTTCACCGAACAACAGGCTGCTGCACACGACTTTATGCCAGCTGACGTCTGTTTGGCTTCAATCTCCTTTGGGAATAGCGCACACTGACAAACTAAAAGTTGTCACATTGTAGGTGTGGTTTAGTATTTAGCATATCTAGCTTAGAAGAGGGAGGGTCCACTAGTCCTAACCTCTTTATATTAGTTGATGGTGTATATTACAACCCCAAACTGATTTTAAAGTTCATCCTAACCCCTAACTAGAACTAGTGGCCCCTAGGACTAGTGTACCCTAGGATTAATCGACCATAGGACTAGGACTAGTGGAACCTAGGACAAGGACTAATAGACCCTAAAACTAGGACTAGTGGACCTTAGGACTAGTGGACCCTAAGACTAGGACTAGTGGACCCTAGGACTAGTGGGAGTTCCTAGCATAGAGCTACATGCTGTATTATATAACGGCTGAGTGGAGCCTTGTCATTTGATTGGTACTTTGTATGTCACATGACATGGATTAATTCATCCCATTTGTGTTGCACTGCATTTAGAGTGCAAATTTGGTTCCGTAAGTTTGGTACCACTGCACTCTGCATGCACGCGCATCCATGTGCACGCGCGCACACGTGCTCGCGCATGAACATGTACGTGCACATGTGATCGTGCACGCGCATGTATGCGCACCCACACATACTCGTGCGCGCACGCTTCGCCTCGTTGAATGATATGTTCCATAGCAGGCTAAGAGTCCAACTGACATTATAAATGGATTTAAAAAAAGGTGCACAAATTTAAGAAGCATCCTTGATTTATATACGGCATCAACAGCTGAACAAGACCTTGAGCTTCTTAAAACAGGACATGTGGGTGCAGATATCTTGGCCTGAATCTTATCCTTGATTGAAAATCCGTAAATTATCCAGCAGGCAAAATCTGCATGTTTGAACTTCAGTGGCAGAAGCGAGGTAGCGGTTTCACTCGCTCAGCCAGGCTTCTTGTTTCTCTCCTGCGAACTGGAGGACTAAGCCTAAGGTGTATTTTGTGAGCGATGTCCTGGTCAAGTGTAACATGAGGATGCTGCAGTTATCAGAATGAGACGGTGCACCACAGCTCCATCTTACTGACAAAACACTCGCAGACACTCAGAGACCGGCGTCCAGTCTCCGCTGCTTCATCGAGCCATGTGCGTACGCTGCCTCTCCACAAATATGTGGCCACAATACTTCAAGCAAAATTGCAGGTTAGACAGAAAAAAGGTGTTTTAACCCGTTATAAAAAGAGTGCGGCCACAGATCTGACTTTCTTTGATATATTTCTATTATTTCTGAAGATAACTGGCCAAAAGCCACATCAACACTTTTCCACAGTGCACCGCAGCCAGAAACATTTCAGCCATCAAATGTCAGGATTTGGTGTCTCAGACTAAAAGGCCAAGTGTGCTATTTCTTCAGCCAGCGATAAGGCAGCAAGAAATCCTTCACGGGAAAGGAAGAGAGACCAGTTTATAGGGACCTCAGAAGACCTCAGAGAAACACAGTTAGAAGAGATGTACCACGTTCTAAATGATCCTCCAGTGTCCACACAAAGGGAATACTAATGTAGCCTGCAAAATGCATTGATGGGTAATGAGTCCATCTCCTCTGGGTGGCTAACAAGATAATGCAAAAACAATTGAAGATATCATCTTGTACATCGCCAAACTAAAGGGACATACAATGAGGATGAACGGACTGAAATGTGGTGAACTTTGATGCATGATATCAATCCAAAACTCAACTTTGTTTTTTTCTTTTTTATCACTGGTGGAAGACAGATGCAGGTTGAAAACATTTGTCACTTGTCTGCCACCTGCTGGACATATCTGGGCTTGTTTCAAGGAATAATCTTATCATCACATGCATGGTGGAAGTTAGGAGTAAGTGCAGTTACAGTAACAGCTTGTTACTATCAGTTTTTTTAATTCACAAAGATGACTTTTGCTTCTACTCCAACATCATGTTATCTCACAGGTGAAGGTGCTCGAGGAGACATGATGTCCTCAGACTGAGGTGTTTGAAGGTGCTGATATCTTTGCAGGAGAACAAAGGTCCCAGTCTTTTAGGGTCCTGGTGCTACTTGTCCTGCTTTTGAGACTTAGACACAGACCAGTGACCGAAGGTGCTGACTGGATGTCTTTGGTGCCAGGTCTCTTCAGAGGATCCTTGGATACAGCTGGAATGACTGTGTGTCAAATGAACAGCCCTGACAGTTTGGTCATGTGGTGCATGATGCAGCACACAGAGGCCTCAGTGGACCCTGATGACTGGACCTGTTGTGAAAGTGTCGTGACACGGACCCACAACAGGGGGCGTAAATGAACGGACAATGGATAAGCCAAAAGTAACAATTTAATGTTGTGAATCGCACAACGACGTACAGACAATAACAATATAGGGACTGTCAATTATACACCAGGTGGCTCGACGATAGAAGACGCCTGGCGAGAGAAGAGCCGGATCCCACACAGTTTCCACTGCCAACGGAGCTGAAGAACACCGGAGCCGCCAAGCTCTGCGCCCCAGGTGGCCGCTGTCTTCAGCAGTCAGACCCGGTACTGCTGGCAGAGAACAGAGACAGTCCTGATGAGTGTGAGGTCGCACACTCAGTAATCCCACAGTCTGTATTCAGTAAGGAGGGAGAACCTCCACCTCCAATCACACACTCGTGCAGCTCCTGTCTAACCACTTATCTGGTTGGGGTGTGAAGCGAAGCCGTCGCTGATCACACCAAGCGCCAATCCCACAGATAAGGGAATCACCACAGGAAAACGGCTGCAAAAGAAGTTCAGACTATTACACGAGGTTTTGTTCAGCAGAGAAAATTACCTGATTGGTAGTTGATTTCTCGGCGGGGAGGTAGAGTTGCAGTCCGGCCTTTATGGTGGTGGTGATGTGGATGAGTGACAGCTGATGCTGATGACGAGTAACAGCTGTCACTCCCGGTTGCTATGACGCCCTCTCGTGCTTGAAGCCCGCACTTCAAGCAGAGCGCCATCTGGTGGTGGTGGGCCAGCAGTACCTCCTCTTCAGCGGCCCACACAACAGGACCCCCCCCCTCAACGGGCGCCTCCTGGCGCCCAACCAGGCTTGTCCGGGTGCCGCCGGTAGAAGTCGGCCAGGAGGGCCGGGTCCAGGATGAAGCGTTCTTCGGGTCCATACCCCTCCCAGTCCACCAAATACTGGAACCCCCGGCCCTTCCGACGGATGTCCAGGAGCCGGCGCACGGTCCAAGCCGGCTCCCCGTCGATGATCCGGGCAGGAGGCGGCGCCGGTCCGGGGGTATAGAGGGGTGAAACGTGGTGAGGTTTGATGCGTGACACATGGAAAACCGGGTGGATCCGCAGTGAAGCTGGCAGCTTCAGCTTCACTGCGGCTGGACTGAGGATCTTGAGTATGGGGAAAGGTCCAACGTATCTGTCCTTCAATTTCTGGGACTCCACTTGCAGGGGAATGTCCTTTGTGGAAAGCCAAACCTCCTGCCCAGGCTGATACGCAGGGGCCGGGGCACGCCGGCGGTCTGCATGGTTCTTGCCCTCGTCCGGGCTTTGAGCAGGGCAGAGCGGGCGGTACGCCACACCCGACGGCACCTTCTCAGATGGGCCTGGACCGAGGGCACCCCGACCTCTCCCTCCACTAGCGGGAACAATGGGGGCTGGTACCCCAAACACACTTCAAACGGGGAGAGGCCGGTGGCAGACGAGACTTGGCTGTTATGAGCGTACTCGATCCAGGCCAGATGGTCACTCCAGGCCGTCGGGTGCGCGGAGGTCACGCAGCGGAGGGCCTGCTCCAGTTCCTGGTTAGTCCGCTCTGCCTGCCCATTCGTCTGGGGGTGGTACCCAGACGAGAGACTGACGGTGGCCCCCAGTTCCCTGCAGAAACTCCTCCAGACCTGGGAGGAGAACTGAGGACCACGATCTGAGACAATGTCTACTGGAATCCCATGCAGACGCACGACGTGGTGGACCAGGAGGTCTGCAGTCTCCTGGGCCGTCGGGAGCTTCGGGAGGGCCACGAAGTGGGCCGCCTTGGAGAACTGGTCCACTATCGTTAAGATGGTGGTGTTGCCCTGGGACGGCGGGAGGCCCGTGACAAAGTCCAGGCCGATATGAGACCAGGGGCGACGAGGCACAGGCAGAGGCTGGAGAAGGCCTTGGGCCTTGTGGTGGTCAGCTTTGCCCCTGGCACAGGTGGTGCAGGCCTGGACATACTCCCGGACGTCGGCTTCCATAGACGCCCACCAGAAGCGCTGCCGGACCACTGCCACGGTCCTTCGCACCCCTGGGTGACAGGAGAGCTTGGAACCGTGACAGAAGTCAAGGACCACAGCCCTGGCCTCTGGTGGGATGTACAGTTTGTCCTTCGGACCTGTCCCCGGGTCCGGGCTCCGTGTCAGGGCCTCCCAGACGGTCTTCTCCACGTCCCAGGTAAGGGTGGCCACGACAGTGGACTCGGGGATGATGGTTTCAGGGGGGTCTGACAGCTCGGTCTTGACCTCCTCTTCATGCACCTGGGACAGGGCATCAGATCGTTGGTTCTTTGTCCCGGGGCGGTAGGTGATCCGGAAGTCAAAACGCCCGAAGAACAGCGACCAGCGGACTTGCCTGGGGTTCAGACGCTTCGCGGTCTGGATGTACTCCAGGTTCTGATGGTCCGTGAAAACCGTAAATGGTACCGATGCTCCCTCCAACAGGTGTCTCCACTCCTCAAGAGCCTCCTTCACCGCAAGAAGTTCCCGATTGCCGATGTCATAGTTCCGTTCAGCTGGGGTCAACCTGCGGGAAAAGTAGGCACAAGGATGGAGAACCTTGTCGGACTCCCCGCTCTGGGATAGCACGGCTCCTATCCCTGAGTCAGAGGCGTCCACTTCAACTACGAACTGGCGCTTGGGATCGGGGTGCACCAGAACCGGTGCAGTCGAGAACCGGCGTTTCAACTCCCTAAACGCGGCTTTGCACCGATCCGACCAGGTGAAGGGGACTTTTGTGGAGGTCAGGGCTGTCAGGGGGCTAACTACCTGACTGTAGCCCTTGATGAACCTCCGGTAGAAATTTGCGAAACCGAGGAACTGTTGTAGTTTCCTACGGTTCGTTGGTTGGGGCCAATCTCTCACCACCGCAACCTTGGCCGGATCAGGGGCAACGGAGTTGGAGGAGATTATGAACCCCAGGAAGGACAAAGAAGTGCGGTGGAACTCACACTTCTCGCCCTTAACAAACAGCCGGTTCTCCAACAACCGCTGTAGGACCTGACGTACATGCTTGACATGGGTCTCAGGATCCGGAGAAAAGATGAGTATATCGTCTAGATACACGAAGACAAACCGATGCAGGAAGTCCCGCAAGACGTCATTAACCAATGCTTGGAACATCGCGGGCGCATTGGTGAGGCCGAACGGCATGACCAGGTACTCAAAGTGACCTAACGGGGTGTTAAATGCCGTCTTCCACTCGTCTCCCTCCCGGATCCGAACCAGGTGATAAGCATTCCTAAGATCCAATTTCGTGAAAATTTGGGCTCCATGCAGGGGCGTGAACACTGAATCCAACAGAGGTAACGGGTATTGGTTGCGAACCGTGATCTCGTTTAGCCCTCTGTAATCAATGCATGGACGGAGTCCGCCGTCCTTCTTGCCCACAAAAAAGAAACCAGCACCCATCGGGGAGGTGGAGTTCCGGATCAACCCGGCAGCTAACGAGTCCCGGATGTAGGTCTCCATTGATTCGCGTTCCGGACGTGAGAGGTTGTACAGCCTGCTGGACGGGTACTCAGCGCCCGGTATCAAATCAATGGCACAATCGTACGGACGGTGCGGGGGCAGCGTGAGTGCCAGATCCTTGCTGAAGACGTCAGCAAGGTCGTGGTACTCGGTTGGCACCGCCGCCAGATTGGGGGGGACTAAAACCTCCTCCTTAGCTGTCACACCGGGTGGAACCGAGGATCCTAAACACTCCCGGTGGCAGGTTTCGCTCCACTGAACCACAACCCCAGACGGCCAATCAATCCGGGGATTGTGTTTTAACACCCATGGAAAACCCAAAATTACTCGGGAGGTAGAAGGTGTTACATAAAACACGATCTCCTCCCTGTGATTCCCAGACACCACCAATGTCACTGGCTGTGTCTGGTGTGTGATTAGTGGAAGAAGGGTGCCATCTAGCGCCCGCACCGACAATGGTGACGGTAAGGCCACTAGAGAGAGCCCAACCTCCTTTGCCCATCTGCTATCCAGCAGATTCCCCTCCGACCCCGTGTCCACCAGTGCTGGGGCGTGAAGGGTTAGATCCCCACTCAGGATCGTGACTGGGATTCGTGCAGATCGTCAGGGTTTCCCCACGTGGGTGTTGTGACCCACCCTTAGCCCAGTCTCTAAGGACGAGTGCTGCTGTTTTGACCGTTTGGGGCATTCTCTCTGTGTGTGCTCGGTAGAGCTGCAGAGAAAACACTCTCCATGGATCAGCCTCCTTTGTCTCTGATCTGATCGTTTTTTGGCCCTGCTCGTCTCCCTAGCAACGTCAGCAGGGGGAGCTGTCGTCACGTGGAGAGCCCTGGCAGCGGAGCGTGGTGAAGTCGGCTTCCTTTCGGACCCGGGAGGAAGAGGGACGGCTTGTGCCTGACCACGCCCTTTGTCTCGCTCCCGTCGGTGTTCTGTTAATCGGTTGTCTAACCGTATAACCAGGTTGATAAGCCCATCTAAATCCCGCGGCTCGTCCTTCGCCACCAGGTGCTCCTTAAGGACCAGAGACAGTCCGTTTACAAAGGCGGCGCAGAGCGCAACAGCATTCCAGCCGGCTCGCGCTGCCGCGATGCGGAAGTCGACTGCATACTTCGCTGCGCTCCGACGTCCCTGCCGTATCGACAGCAGCACACTTGAAGCAGTCTCGCCTCTATGAGGGTGAATTCTGCTCCCAGAGCGCCATAGCCCAGGCGCGTGCCTCTCCTCGAAGCAAATTGATCACATAAGCCACCTGGCTAGCGTCTGCCGCGTACATGACGGGACACTGTGAAAAGACGAGCGAGCACTGCATCAAGAAGTCCGCGCACATCTCCACACAGCCTCTGTACGGCTCCGGAGGGCTTATGTATGCTTCAGGGGAAGGTGGGGGGTTCATTGACCGACCAGCGGAATGTCTGTTTCTGGCACACGGTCAGCAGGAGGAGGTGCTGCAGCAGCGCCCTGAGCACGCGCTTCCACCTGGGCGGTGAGAGCCTCCATCCTACGATTGAGAACACTGCTCTGCTCGGTAACTAAGTCCAACCGAGCGGTAAAGGCGGTTAAGATGTGCTGCAGCTCACCCAGCACGCCTCCTGCTGGCGCCTGTGCACCTCGCTCTTCCATTGACTGTTCAAGCGATGGTTGACGCCCCTCAGGATCCATGACGCTGGCCGAGAAATCCTGTTGTGAAAGTGTCGTGACACGGACCCACAACAGGGGGCGTAAATGAACGGATAATGGATAAGCCAAAAGTAACAATTTAATGTTGTGAATCGCACAACGACGTACAGACAATAACAATATAGAGACTGTCAATTATACACCAGGTGACGTGTGGGCAGGCTCGACGATAGAAGACGCCTGGCGAGAGAAGAGCCGGATCCACACAGCTTCCACTGCCAACGGAGCTGAAGAACACCGGAGCCGCCAAGCTCTGCGCCCCAGGTGGCCGCTGTCTTCAGCAGTCAGACCCGGTACTGCTGGCAGAGAACAGAGACAGTCCTGATGAGTGTGAGGTCGCACACTCAGTAATCCCACAGTCTGTATTCAGTAAGGAGGGAGCACCTCCACCTCCAATCACACACTCGTGCAGCTCCTGTCTAACCACTTATCTGGTTGGGGTGTGAAGCGAAGCCGTCGCTGATCACACCAAGCGCCAATCCCACAGATAAGGGAATCACCACAGGAAAACGGCTGCAAAAGAAGTTCAGACTATTACACGAGGTTTTGTTCAGCAGAGAAAATTACCTGATTGGTAGTTGATTTCTCGGCGGGGAGGTGGAGTTGCAGTCCGGCCTTTAAGGTGGTGGTGATGATGTGGATGAGTGACAGCTGATGCTGATGACGAGTAACAGCTGTCACTCCCGGTTGCTATGACGCCCTCTCGTGCTTGAAGCCCGCACTTCAAGCAGGGCGCCATCTGGTGGTGGTGGGCCAGCAGTACCTCCTCTTCAGCGGCCCACACAACAGGACCAAGCCAAAGACATGCCCATGTTTCACCTAGTAGGACCACGGTTACTTTGGAGAGGTGCAGATGTGTCGGGGGTTGAGTTTTGTTTGTTTATCTGTTTTTATTTCTTTCTTTTGGTCTGTTTGTTATTTTTCGTATTTCATTGGTTTTGTGTGTTTATTCTCGTTTTCTGCTTGGGTCTGTCTGTCTTTGCTTCTCTTGTCTTTCTCTTGGTTCTTGGTGATGAGTGTTTCCCTCTCTCTGGCCACGCCCTTGTTCTGGTGCTTTCTGTGCACACCTGTTCCTGATTTGCTGATCATCACCTGGGGTTATATAAGCTCACCCAGTGTGTTTGTCCCTTGCCAGTTTGTTGTGCTTTGTGTCTTCATACCAGCTCTGTTCCTTGCGTTCCATAGTCCTGCCTGCCTCGTTGTTTTATCACCTCCTGCTTGTTTGATGGACCACGCCTCTGATGATTTTTGTACTGCTGCTTATTCTGGACCGCCTACTCGTGTACCGACCTCTGCTATACACCTGAGTAAAGCCTTTTTACAACCAGAGCTGCCTGTTTGAGCTGTGCATTTGTGTCCAACAGTTTCTTACCAACCAGCCTGATACGATGGACCCATTGTCTACCTGGGTGGTTGCCATCCAGGACCCAAGAAGGTTCAATAGTGTGCTGTACGCGGCGACACACAGGCCCAAACACACGTCCAGACCAGAGACTGTATATGGGTTCAGACCTGACGTCTTTGGAGCCAGACATCAGTGCTGCTCAGGAACCTGGTGGGTTCTCATGATGCTTCCTTGAAGAACTCTGAAGCTAAACTTAGTGTTAGCTAAAGTGCCACACATTGTCTTATTTCAGAAATGGTTCTTCTGTCTGAAGAGCAGCTTTTCACCGTGTTGCTGTCGCCAAGGGTCCAAGTGACTTCAACCTAACTGGACACGTCCCCAAGACGGGTCGTGACATGTTGTGCAGACCGAACAAGACGTGCCGCCGCTTTACACTTCCTGATCTAGGCTCCTATTGTGCATCTCCATCTACCCCAGCTGTGTTTTATTAATTATTTTCATCATGTGTTTATTCTATGTTCTATTTTTGCTTTGTCACTTTGTTTCTTTGCTACTTTTATACTTTGGCCATTGTTCAGTTCCGTGTTCAGTTTGTGTGTTCACTTTTGACCATTAGTTTATCACTCGTTTGTTTTTCTTTTTCATTTGTATTATCTGTTGTGCTGTAATGTCGGGTTTTGTTTTCATGTAGTTTTTGTTTTACAATGTAAATTTAACCGCTTTGTTTTCTTTGTCAGTTCCACTTTAGTTGTGCTTTAGTGTTTATCCTCTCATTGCTCTCTGATCTGTTCTTATGTAGCTTTCTTTAATACTTATTAGCTGATGGTTGCTTTTTAGTTCTCATGTTCGGTTCCTAGTAACTTTTTATTCCGCCCTCTCTTTGTTTGCTCTTTGTGCTCAGTTTTCCTGCATCCCATTTGTTTGTGTTCACTCTCACCATTTTGCCCTCTGCTTTGTTTTCCTTCACTCACTCTCTTGGCACCTGTTCATATATCTCTGTCTTGTCATCAATCCACCTTGTGTTGTCCTCCCCATCTTGCATAATGTATCATCTTGGATTCACCCGGCCACACCCCTTTCTGGAGCCTGTCGATTGTCTGTACTGTTGCCACGCTGACTGCCTATCTGTGTACCGTACCTTAATCTGTGATTTTTTTGGATAAAGTCTTTTTCTTATATACCTGTGTCTGTGAGTCCTGCATTTATATCCAACCACCCAGTGTCTGCAGTTGTGACAGAAATGTTTTAAAACTTGATCTGTTGAAGTTATTGCGCGGCCTAGTGTCAGAAACATGTACGGCAGCTGTTATAATTGAGTTAAAATAAGAGACAATCACATGACCAATGTTTTCATTCAAGTTCTTCCAAAACAAACTTGGTGTGGAAAAACTCAGTGGAGCCTGTCTTTATGACACAGGTCAAGGTCAAAGGTCAAATCAGAGGTCCTGGTGCACTCTCCACAGCGATAACTTCAAAATGCAAAGGTCAGGTTCAATCAAACGAGGTGGATAAACTCAGTGGACAGTTCTAAAGCTTCCTGTGGACTGGCTCAGAGAAGGATTAAAAAGAAGCTACAATTTGCCAGAAGGCACATGGGAGATGAAAGGTGAGATCTGATCTGCTCTTCACTCATTCACTCATCTTCAACAGCTTACTCCAGTTAAGGGTCGCAGGGGGCTTGAGCCTATCCCAGCAGTCCCAGGGTGTGACGCGGGTTCACCCTGGACCCTGGTCAGTCTGTCACAGAGACGTACAGTTGTCCTCCAAAGTTAACACACCCTGGCAGAATATTTTCAGAGAATATGAATGATAACACAAAAAAACGTTTTTCACTCATGATTAGTGGTTGTGTGAAGCCATTTATTGTCAAACAGCTGTTTCCTCTTTTTAAATCATAATGACAACAGAAACGACCCCAATGACCCGATCAAAAGTTCACATCCCCCTGTTCTTCACACCGTGTGTTTCCCCCTTTAACATCAGTAGCAGCTTGGAGTCTTTTGTGGTCGAGGCTCTCTGATGGTGAAGTTGCCACTGAATATGTCTCAGACTTTATTTCCATCAGTTATGTAGAAATACAAACAGTATGACACTGTGTGCTAAATCTGCAAAGAGTAGACAGTTCTCAAAAACTGAAGGAGAAAAGTGAGGGAAGCCACCAAGACATCCAGAAGAAGGTGAAATTGTGCACAGTACAAATTTTGTATCACCGGTTACACAGCTTTATGATGAAGTGGTACAGAGGAGGATTTTCTTTAAAAGAAGACCTTGCCAGAAGGTACATCAAGATGTAAGCCTGGATTTGATCTGCTTTGGTGGAAGAACATCCTTCTCCTGTTTAATCTGCTGTGAAGCTGTAGGGGGTGATAGAACAGACAGGACTTGACCTGTGTACAGTTTCTTCAGTTGCAGCTGTACAGGTTGATACACCCTACAGATATGTCCTGGGTGTCTTGGTGGCTTCCCTCATTAGTCTCCTTCTTGCACAGTCACTCGATATTAAAGACCTGCCTCCTCCAGACAGATTTCCCACCAAGCACTGTACTGTTTGATGTCAATGAAGTCCAAGAACACGCTTGATGACTTGTCAGATGGCTGCGGTGTCTCACCACTGCTGCAACTGTCTGGAAGCCTTGTTTGGGGTTATTTAAGTTGTCATTTCTACTGGAAACAGTTGACCCACAACTTCTAATAAACTTGCCCGTCAACAGACTGTGTTTTTGTGTCAATCTGAGGAGCAGAACAAACCCGGGTGCTGTTCTGACAGCACCTCAAAGAGTCGTGCACAAGAAGACACTAAACTCTGCACTGCTGCTGCTCTGAAAATTATTCAGCATTTTTCTGAGAACAAAAAAAGCTGCTCGAGGGTGGCAAGATAAAAAAAAAAAAAAAAAACAGTAAGAGTGAGAGAGGGAGAGGAGCGATCCGTCAGCAGGAGGCGACACTAAGCAGTTCGGGCTGCTGCCTTGTTTATGGACCAATGTTTTCATTTATAACCCCGTTAAATAAAGTGCCTATTTTTTTGGCCGAACGCTATTTGGGGTCATTTGGGAGCCGAGCTGATGGAATCAATCAAAGTGTGGAGTTAAGTGTGAACGAGCTGCAACAGCTGCTTTGTCTTACCAAGGACACCTCCTTCTTCAGCTCGTCCAGCTCCCTGTCCTTCTTCTTCCTCTTGCCTCCGTTCTCGGCTCCTCTCTAGGGGCACACACACACACACACACACACAGAGATGATACATCAGACACTTAACCTCACATTTACATTCGCTGCCATCTTTTACACAGTGGAGTCACTTCATTGTGTATTTTTCTCTCCTGGTGCTTTTGGCAAAGACGACGTGTTTTTCTCACGGAGCGAGAGAACAGCTGGAGAAGTTGTGCATCATGGAAATATCATCTGCTGCTGTCAGTCTCCTCTGAGCTGCACGTGTGCACGGACACACACACACACACACACACAGAGTGAGCGAGTGACGCGCTGGAATGTTTCCGGCGCAGCAGTTTGTGAGGAAGATCAGCTCAACGGAGCCAAAGAATAAAAACTAAATGAGATAATTGGCCAAATAAGCAGCAGCCGCCGTTAAGACTGTGAAACACCTTCCTGTAACGGTTCCTATCAAACCGCGCACAGGCTTTTTTTCTCACGATGCGCGTCCACGCCAAACGCTGCCAGTGCGCAGGAGCTGCTGGAAGGAGACACGATCTCATTTTAGGCACCAAACATCCACTCGGTGAGGTCGATTCTGAAAGTTTTTCATTGTTGGACTGAACTCACCCCTCGGCCCATGCTGGACGTGGAGACGCGCGCACGTTCTGCAGTGACGAGCAGCGCCACAGCTGAGACCCCTGCACCCACGTGGGGGGCGCTGGTGGCTTTTTTTGGGCCTGTAACCCCCCTCCCCCTCCCGACTCACACCCGCCTGTCAGGGTAATCTGAGGAACACGACCTCCTCCTGTCCTCACCCACATAAACACGGAATTACAGACTGACAACAAAATCTGGGCAAATTTTTCAAAAAATGTAGTTTGATTACAAATCCTTCGTAGTGGAATTACCCACCTGCACCTTAACTCCTCGAAGAACATTAACCATCAATAACTGCCGTCACAAACACAACCTGCTCGTTTTCTGCATCACAGTTTTAAAGAGTGACCATGAACTCCTCCTTTAATGTGCTGGAAGCCAAAATGCTACAAATGAGAAAAGACTTTGGTCTGGTTTCTGATGCACTGATCCGACACTGAAAGAGATCAGCTCTGCCGTGTGTGACTGTACTGCAAACACAGCACCTTAATCAATACACACACAATCAATTATTAAAAAAAATGCATCCATTACGTCTTCAAGCTGCATGCATCAATGCATACATGTGCACGTGTGCACACATACGTGCACAATTCTAGTTTTCATATACAACCTGTACACATGGTGTTTTAGCAACAAACTTTAACCTCATTTAAATTAAATACAGCAGTAAAATAAACGCAGATCTGCAAAAACTACAGGTCCCTCTTGACACAGGCGGCACAAAGTGTGGGCTGATGGGGCTTTAGTCCCCCTTCAAAGAATTACTCCAGCAGAAAAACTGACATTTACAATTTAAAACCCTGCTTTCAGTCTCAGTTTCTCACATTCTGTGGCTCATCCAGTCCTGTTGTACTCTCAGTTTCCATGGCAGCCATGAACAGGGGTGTGGGACTGGGGGAGTAAAGGGTACTATGTACCCAGGGCCCAGAGCATGGGGGTGCACAAAAAACTGGCATTAAATACATTTTTGTGTTGCATGTTATTAATGTCCATACAATTCATGTTGTAAAAGAACAGAATTAGAATGAATGTATAAATGTCGCAAAACATAATTCTGCTCTAACAATAATATTGAAAGATCTCTGAGGGCCCTTCCACCCCTGCACAGTTCTACAATGGTTTAGTCCAGGCGCACAGGTGGCACCCCCCCCCCCCCCGCCCACACACACACACACACACACACACACACACACACACACACACACACACACACACACACACACACATCCCAAACTGACAGAAAAAGGAGGTGTTTAGTAGTGCTGAAACAACTAATCAATTTAATCAATTATTAAAATAGTTGTCAACTAATTTAGTCATCAATTAGTTGTTAAATAACTTTGTTTTACAGCAAATGCTTCTTTCTTCCATATAAATTAACCATTTCTGCAGCTCGGCTTTGCTTTCAAACTTGAACCAATCGAAGCACTGCTTCGCAGATCAAAGCAGTGCTTCGATCTGGTGCTTTGTTGATTCAGTGTTTTATTTCGCTTAATCTTACTTTTTCCCCACTAAAACCCCAAAGAGCATATGTCTGTGAGTAGCATTTACCTTTTTATGTTAAACTGACCTGTTATGGTCTTCTCAAACAGTTGATAGATGTATTTTATAACTTAAAAAGGGGGCCGATGCTAATGCGTTAGCATGTCTATGGCGTTTTCAATGTTAAAGTTAGCATTAAGCTGTTGCAGCTGTCAGCACATTTGTTTTCTGTATAATAATTCATGGCTCAGCATTTGTTGTCGTAAAAGAGTCAAATGTATTACAGATTGTAATATTTTATTCATTCATTTGTATTTATATATCAATATTAATAATAATAGAAACAACAACAATAATAGTAATAATCACTAATAATGCCACAATACAGTTTTAGAGAAATGGACAAAAAGAATCTGATAAAACAAAACAGAAAAGATTAAACCAACTAACAATGAACATAAATAAATATAGAAATAAGTGTTTCCTGTGAACACCTAGTGACTCTTAAACCTCCACTTCATCCCTGTTTTATTAAGTTTAGTGACAATTTGTTTCAGTCAAACCACATCTAAGCTGTTTTTACACAAGAAAAAAATAAAAAGCAGTAAACTGCACATTTGTGTCTTTTTTCATGAAAATATCTTATTAAATATAACATATTACACTTTCGTCAGGCCTTTAAAATACTTTAGTGGACTCTTGCTGAAATATGTTGTCAGTGGTTGAGATCGTTGCTGTCGGCATCTAAACCTGATGGAAATCTCTTTGTGGTGTGTTGGTGATGTTTGTATGTGCAAAATAAAACTAAACATTACTCCAGGTATGTTTTTGATGAGAATATAACATAACTTTGTTACAAGCTCAAACGTTGATGTTGCGTGATAAAGACCTTTTAATAATAACTCACTTAAAGAAATAATGGCAAAACTCACATGTAAGTAAAAAAAACAAAACAATTAATTAATTAATTGAAAAAATAATCGACCGATAAACTGATTAGTAAAATAATCATTAGTTGCAGCCCAAGTGTTTAGGCTGAAATAAAATGTCTTTCCTAAAAAAATCAAAGTCTGGATTTCAAAAAAGAAAAGAAAAAAGGACAGGGAAAGAAAACTAAATGAGGGAAAGTAGCTACTAACCAAATTCTTTGAAAAGAGAGGTGAGCTTGAAAGCTATAGATATACTGAGTTGGGGGGTCTGGGGGACCAAATTACACCATTTTCTAGAAAAATGGTACAATTTGGTGCATTCCCATCTGTTAAAATGCACAGGAATGCACCACATTGTACCATTCTTCTAGAAAATGGTACAGTTTGGTCCCCCAGACCCCCCAACTCAATATTGCTTCCCCAACTTTAAAAAGGGTTCTGACTCCCAGGTGTGATCTAAGGTATACATGATTTAGACCTGGTTTGACTACACATTAGAAATTTGCTGTTTGCGTTAATAAAAAAGAACATAACAGTGGGGGGGTCTTCAATATGGTTAGTACCTAGGGCCCAGAATTTGGTGCTACGCCTCTGGCCATGAAATATTGCTTATGCACTCAGCAAGTTCACACCATTCACATAATGCTCGGCTCAGGAACACTTCAGAAAACCATTGTCAGTTAACACAGTTCGTCGCTACGTCTACAAGTACAAGTTAAAACTCTACCATGCAAAGTAAAAGCCAAACATCAACAACATCCAGAAACGCTGCCGCCTTCTCTGGACCTGAGCTCATTTGAAATGGACAGACGCAAAGTGGAAAAGTGTGCTATGGTCTGATGAGTCCACATTTCAATTGTTTTTGGAAATCATGGATGTTGTGTCCTCTGGACAAAAGAGGAAAAAGACCATCCAGATTGTTACCAGCGCAAAGTTCAAAAGCCAGCATCTGTGATGGTATGGGGGGGTGTTAGTGCCCATGGCATGGACAACTTACACATCTGTGATGGCACCATCAATGCTGAAAGGTACATCCAGGTTTTGGAGCAACACATGCTGCCATCCAAGCAACGTCTTTTTCAGGGACGTCCCTGCTTATTTCAGCAAGACAATGCCAAGCCACATTCTGCACGTGTTACAACAGCGTGGCTTCGTAGTAAAAGAGTGCTGGTACTAGACTGGCCTGCCTGCAGTCCAGACCTGTCGCCCATTGAAAATGTGTGGCGCATTATGAAGCTCAAAATACGACAACAGAGACCCCGGACTGTTGAACAACTGAAGTCGTACATCAAGCAAGAATGGGAAAGAATTCCACCTACAAAGCTTCAACAATTAGTGTCCTCAGTTCCCAAATGCTTACTGAGTGTTGTAAGAAGGAAAGGTGATGTAACACAGTGGGAAACATACCACCGTCCCAGCTTTTTTGAAACGTGTTGCAGGCATCCATTTCAAAATGAGCAAATATTTGCACAAAAACAACAAAGTTTATCAGTTTGAACATTAAATATCTTGTCTTTGTGGTGTATTCAATTGAATATAGGTTGAAGAGGATTTGAAAATCATTGGATTCTGTTTTAATTTACATTTTATACAACGTCCAAACTTCATTAGAATTGGGGTTGTAGATTTTTTAAAACTAGAAGCACTCAGAGAGTGCAAACCTCCGCCAAGGCCATGGGGTCACTGACGCCATAACATCTACACACCGTGGAATCATTGAACCTAAAAAAGTCTAACAATGATGTTTGCTCAGTAGTAAAAACAGTTTCATCTGCTGTGACTGGATAGCATGTATCTTTAGCGCTTGGCATCACAGTTTATTGCAACTTGCACTTTTCCCAGAAGCTACTGTCATCTGAGCACTGATATTGATATTACATGTGCTTATAGACAAAAACAAATAAGAGACAAAATTCAATTTATTATTCAACTAAACTGCAAATATATGAATTTTTTAACATTTATGAAACACTTCTCTAAATAAATAACAGTAAATTCTGAAATAGAACTATTGTTTAAGTGTTGCATGTGCTACACAAGGCCATAGGGTCACTGACCCTAAAGAGATTCCCTCCTTGGCACAGTGATCTATTCAGTGTTACAACCAAAACTATGATACATACACTTTTCTTTCCTTTATATTTGACATCCCTGACCGTGAAAACATACCACTAGAACTTGGAATCACTTTTATGTCTTTATTAGTTCAAACATTATTGTATAAAAACGATTTTTCAGTAATGGCCGTTTTCTTCTGGATCTAGCTCCATAACATTTGAAGCTACATCAAATCTGATGACACCTTACTGAATCAGTACAGATTCAGCTACAATTTGGTGTTAGTTGTGCATCTCTAGCTTCATTTGTCACCTCACACTGACACATTTTCCATTTTCCCTATATTTTTGCATATTCTGGATCACCAGATCCGGAATCCGGATCCGATCATCACCAAACTTTGTTGTTTGATAGAACATTTGACTATGTTACACCCTAATTTTTTCAAGTCTTTCTGCCTTGTTTTTGTTTAGTTAGAAACTAGAATGTCAAAATTCCCCCTATCCCGCAATGGTGAAGAATCCTTTAAAAATTTCCTGGATCCGGATCGTGATCTGGATCACCACTAAAATTGAATCACTTGTTCCTCTTGTCATTTCCAACCACTCCACAAAATTTCATCAAAATCCGTTCAAAACTTTTTGAGTTATCCTGCTGACAAACAGACAGACAAACAAACAAACGCGACCAAAAACATAACCTCCTTGGCGGAGGTAAAAACCCTTCTTTCCAACAAGTTGAAAGCATGACATTAAAACAGTGAATTATATGGAAATAATTGGATCTCCATTATATGTGAAATATTTATTAAGCCTGAAGTACTGTTCCAGTCGGGGGGTTATAAATCAACTTCAGTGTAAATACGTATATTCATTAAATTGCTTCCGTTAATTGAACAGAGCAGAGTTTTATATTACTTAAATAATTTTTTTTTGTAAAAGGTTTAACCTTACGGTACGTCTGGAAAGTATTCACAGCACTTCACTTTTTCCACATTGTTATGTTACAGCCTTATTCCAAAATGGATGAAATTCTTTTTTCCTCCTCAACAGTCTACACACAATACCCCATAATGACAATGTGAAAAAAGTTTTTTATTTTATTTTTCACACTGATTAAAAATAAAATACTAAGAAATCACATGTACATAAGGATTCAGTCTTTGCCATGAAGCTTGAAATTGAGCTCAGGTGCCTCCTGTTTCCACTGATCATCTTGAGATGTTTGTACAGCTTAAGTGGAGTTCACCTGGGGTAAATTCAGTTGATTGGACATTATTTGGAAAGACACACACCTGTGTACATGTTGTTGTTGTCCTTTTGGCTGCTCCCATTTGTTCAGGGTCGCCACAATGTCCACTGCAAGATCTGCATTTGGTATTTGGCACAAGTTTTACACCGGATGCCCTTCCTGACGCAACTTCAGTTTTACTTGGAGAAACACACACAGTTCCTCGTGTTCTGAAGAAGTCTCCCATCCAAGTACTAACCAGGCCCCACACTGCTTAGCTTCTGAGATCATCCTCTACTGCTCGCCACTGCTCAGAAGCTGAAGTTAGGCTGAACCACCATTAAGACTTTTAATTTTCTGTGTGCATCCGCGCTCTGGCCTCATCACCAAGAAGCAATCACTTCACCTAAAGTAGTCCCATAACAAAAAGTGTATTTTGATTTTAAAATACATAAATATATCACATATAGCAAAGGACAAGTCCATAAAATATTTTCTGAGGCACAAAATGATTAATTTCAGCACTCATGACAAAATGCCGCACACCCAATTCCACATTCTTCTCTCTCGTATATCTGCACATCAATCTTGTCAAGTAGAAACGGGTGCTACATTCAAAGAGGCTCTTGCTAGGACGAAGGAGCTGCTAAATGTTCAGTTTCAGTTGTGGGAGCAACAAGAAGAGGCTTTGGAAGCTGTTTATCAAGGCAGAGACACGTTTTGCATGTTGAGGTAAGGAGTTGTGTTCAGAATCGGAAATCTTCAAACATGTAAGCAGAGAAGACGGCTTCTTGTTTACATCTGGCAGCCTTCCCAGAAGCCCATCTTGCAGTGATGAGTGCACACCACAACACAGTCAGAAGCTGTGGACAGCGTGTTCTGAGATCAGTCCGACACACCCGTCTACATATAAGGCTGTCAAAGAACAAAATGTGGAAAAAGTGAAGCGCAATGAATATTTTCCAGACACAGTAAATTGTAGGACAGTTATGCAGACTGAACTGCTCGACGGGGCAAGTGCGAGCTCCTCGTCGTAGTCGACTATTATGGCTAGCTGACAAATCTCTAGTGTGTTGCATGTATGAATCAGCAATATGTATGTAGCAGGCAGCTGAAATTTAAAATTCACATTTGTACATTTACGATACATTCTGTCACCCCACCGCTGAAGAAAACTCTGCGACCGCCACTGGAGCAGGTACTGTATGTCTGCCTCCGGTTTCTGGTTCGAGTCCTTGTGGATGTGATGAGGATCCATGAAAATCAGTTCAGGCTCTGAAGCTCAAGACTGTGTGCAGCTGAGTTAAACTAAAACGTTCAGAAAACACAGCTGAATCCAGCTTGTCCAGTTAATAAAATAAATCAGTAAAAATTCTAAGAACCAGTTACTAAACATAACAACTTAAAAAAATAAATAAATAACAACTTAAAAAAAATAAAACAAAACCAAAAAAAAAAAACAACCTTGTTTTAAATTTTACCCACGAGACACATTTTAAATGTCAGCAGTTATTTTCAGTTCATTATCATTACTTTTTGGTGGCGGAGTAACAAAAAGCACATTGCACTCAGATGAAACCACATTTGCAAACTATTGATTGCAAAATTGATTTTTTTTTTCTTTTTTTTGTCATAATTCAAAATGAAGCATCTGTCACTGTTCAGTCTTTAAAATCTGTAGCCTGCAGCGAAGGGCAGCGCAAATTAGCAATGCTAACATTTTCATGACAGGATTAGCTTTTCAGCTAACTTTGAAAATCATTAGTCAACTAATTAGCTTTAAATTTAGTTCTGCTAAATCTGGGTTTGCTAACATTTTAAAGATAAAGCTTAATAGTCAAAAATGTTTGTAAATCCTAAAATCAGATACTTGTTTCTTTTGGAGCTTATAGCGCACTTAGACGGAAGTCACTGAGGACATTTTATGAATAAATTTTCCATTTCAGAGAGTTGTTTGTTTTACATTTTTTATATATATAAAGTCATCCTCTGCTCTTACCGTAGCCCGTTCCTGCTGTAGCGGTTAGCTAGGCGTCCTGCAGTACTAGCCTGTTAGCCTCTGTGAGCATCATCAGTTTGAGCTGTGTTTAATTAGCATAAGGGAGCAGTCCTGTACTTTAAGTTTTTCAGTGTACATATGGTAAATTCCAGCTGTTCCATTCTCTGTAATGTAAACACTTGCAGCAATTTTTTTTTTTTTGATAATTTTTCTTGTGCCTTAGTCAACATTAGTGTTAACCATGTTTTTGCTTCCTGCCCATGTGCCTCATAAATCACTTTCTAAGTGGACAGTAATCCACAAGGACGTCTGTGAACTGACCAGTTCTGACAGAATATTGTAGCTACGTTTCTTGCTGTTAAACACCAAATATTAAGCTGATGTTTAAGAGAGAGTTGTGTTACCTGTGTGATATGCTAACAGATTTACACAGGACACTTGCTCATATTGTCCTCTACTACTACTGAACATCACAGGTTAATAGTACATGTCACTAGCGGTTTATAGGTTTAGCTTTATCACAGCTAACATTTCAGTTTGCAAATTAGTGGTTATTTAAGCTAACTTTTCGGTTAGCTGTGTCTAGGGTTGCCACCTTTCAAAAATGAAAATAAAGGATGCCCACCACGGCACCCGAGGGCCACAACACCACCACCCGAGGAGTGGTAGATTTAATCCTGAAAAAAGCATTTAGTCATAGCTTAAGTGCTTTATTAACACAAAACTGTTAATGATAAACTGTGCAGGCACTGAAGTGTGCAATAATAAACATAAATATTAAGGAAAACAGACAAATAATTTTAATCTTTAAAGTGAGGACATTTTTACTTTAAGAGGAAATAAAAAATAAAAATACAACAGTTTGCCTTGTACCCACTGCCACTAACGCTGTCAAGCCAGGGGTTCGACTCTTCCCACTCACGTCTGTACATTTGCAAACGTTTTTGCTTCTTTTAATGTGGTGGAGTTTCGGGTGTAGACGTGCCAGGCAATCAGGCAAGCAGGCAGCCAGGCAATCAGGCAACCAGGCAGCCAGGCAACCAGGCAGCCAGGCAACCAGCAATCAGAAAGCCAGGCAGCCAGGCAATCAGGTAACCAGGCAGCCAAGCAACCAGCAACCAGGCAGCCAGGCAACCAGGCAGCCAGGCAATCAGGTAACCAGGCAGCCAGGCAACCAGGCAATCAGGCAGCCAGGCAATCAGGCAACCAGGCAGCCAGGCAATCAGGTAACCAGCAACCAGGCAACCAGGCAGCCAGGCAACCGGCAACCAGCCAGCCAGGCAATCAGGCAGCCAGGCAATCAGGTAACCAGGCAGCCAGGCAACCAGCAACCAGGCAGCCAGGCAACCAGGCAGCCAGGCAACCAGCAATCAGGAAGCCAGGCAACCAGGCAGCCAGGCAATCAGGTAACCAGGCAGCCAGGCAACCAGCAACCAGGCAGCCAGGCAACCAGGCAGCCAGGCAACCAGGCAATCAGGCAGCCAGGCAATCAGGTAACCAGCAACCAGGCAACCAGGCAATCAGGCAACCAGGCAGCCAGGCAACCAGCAACCAGGCAGCCAGGAAATTGGGCAGCCAGGCAGCCAGGCAACCAGGCAATCTGTGAGAGGACCAGAAAGGAGATGCAGATGTGAATGTCTGCTGTCTGTCTGCTGAGATGATATTGGCAGCCCTTAATGTTTCCTGTGTTTTACTTTGTTCATTATTCAGTTTTGATGAGTGTGTGAGTGTGTGTGTGACATTTATGAAAATATGGAAAACGCAACAATTAATTGTCAAATAAAGGACAATTCTGTATTTTAAGGGACGGTTGGCAACCCTAGCTGTGTCCACCAAAATGCTACAATGTCTTTAGCGTGTGTGCAGCTATCGGCGTTAACACGCTGCTGTTCCAACACGACTTTGTGGTGCTTTTTCAAACTTTAACAAAAAGACAGAAAGAAAAATAAAAAAAACTGGAGTCATTTTCATCTGGGTTTGTCTCCTTTAATTTTTATTTATGGCCTCTTTACAACATATTACACAGTATCACCAAAAGTTCTTAGTACTTTTAAATAATCACAAACAAAATCATAAAAAAAAGTGTAAGAAGCTCCAGTCATTTCAACAAAAGAATGTTATCATGCAGCGAGAACGCCGTCAACAGGAGACACGAAAAACATTTGCTGTAAGACTGTTAACACTGTTTGTCTTATGGTGGGTGTCTGTGTGGCCTCACAGAAGAAGAAGAAGAAGAAAAAAGAAACATTCTGAATAATCCATGTGACTGGATAATAAACAGCGACTCGTGAAATAGATCTCCACTTAGAAAGACTTTAGCACCTCCGTTCCTGTTAAGAATTTTAATGGAACATTCAAGTCCACCCTCCGTATCAAGCACACGGTTCACAATCCATCTCTGGCTCAGGGTCGGGGAAGATGCGCCTTTAAACCAAAGCTCTGGGGGAGAGCAGGTTCTGTCTGGAGTGATACATATGGATTTTTTAGCTTGGTTTAACACGCCAGATATGTCTCAAAGTCCTCCCACATTCCTCGCGTTTTCCTTCCCGGCTGCATTGCTATCCAAACCCTTATCCATCTTCATCTTCTCTCTGTCACTGCATGACAATCCCATCCACGCCGAAGGCACAAAAAAAAACCCTAAACTTGTTTTTATGTCTCAGAATAAAACATGCACTGATGTCAGAGCCACACAGAACCTTCCACAGCACACAAGCTGAGAAAAACAAGGAGACACGGCGCCAAATGCACTTCATTTCTTTCCCGCCACACTGAGGGAGTCAGTATACTTCAAAAGGTGTAACACGAAAGAACGGGTCAGTGATCGCACCACTCTTCAAGTTAATGAGAGGCTAGCGACATTACACCACGCTACAATAGCAGCAGAAGGATAAGCTAGCAGTTAGCTTAGAGAGGAACTGAACATACAGTAATTTACCTATCAATGAAAAAACATAAGAGAGATCAATATTGTACATCGATTTATGTTAAAGAAAGTCTGCAGATATTCTGCAGGCAAATTTGGCAACTTTCCCTACAAGCATATTTCACTAAAGCTACTGCTAACGTGTTATTAGCTTGTACTGCAAGTAGAAAATACACAAGACAAAATTCTGTTTTGGCATTTCTGCATGAAGAACTCCAACAAAACTTAAAACACTGCTTATGGAGCTTTTTTTTTTTTTAACTCTCAAAGCAGTACTTCTGAAGTATACTGTCACCTGAAACATGTTTTATGTGTGGTTTTATTCATATGTAAAAAAAAACAAACAAAAAGTCTCAGAAAGCGTAGTTTGCATTACTTAGGCTGACATGGTTTCTTCTACCATCTCATTTTTACACTCTTAACTAAACGCACATACACAGAACATATTGGCAAACAGAAGACAGATTATAAGATTCTATCTGGCGGACTTCTGCCCACGTGTTTCCTTCGTTGCCAGAAGGGGGCAGAGGAGAGAAGTTAAGCATTCAAACCAGCAAAAATGGTAAAAGGTCGCATTCCATTTATTGTTTTGGTATTTGAATTTTCCTTTTAGAAGCAAAAATACAAACCAAATATTTGATGTTTTTTTGTTTGTTTTTTTAATAAGACAAAAGCATTTAACAGTGAATGCCAGTGTGGAAAACACGACAAGCTCTAAAATTAAAAACTGCACTTTTTGTTTTTAGAAGCTGGAAGACCCTTACGTTTAAGATTAGTATTTTACTGAATGTTTTTTTTTTTTTTTTTTTTTTTAGCTGAGGACAGACTTTACTCAGGTGCTAAACCACACAGAGGCTACGCTGTGGATAACATTTCCAGGCATGATTTTCTCTCTTTACAAACTAATTTTACATGGTCGGATAAAAAAAAACCCTAAGAAAACTTCAGTTTCTGAAAAATAAAATAATACTTGGTATCAAAGCTTTTTTTTTTTTTTATCCAAATTGGGATCTTCAATCTGTCCAGAGCAAGATCTCAGCAGGTTTTTGGTTGATTTCTGTCATGCTGTTCGTATCAAACGCCATCATGAATCCAATCAAAAATTGGTTAGATGGCACTTTACCAATTTTATGTACATAAAATAGAATTTTACCAATATCTCAACAATAATTTGATATTTGTTGTGACTTGAGTTATAATACAGGCACACTGCCAGTTTATGGCAGTAAAACAACCAAAAAATAATTATATTATTAAGATGAATGTGGTAACTTGCTGACCCCTGCTGGTTCAATGACTAATATGATATTTAGCAGCCCTTACTGGTTGTTTGAGTGACCAAGGCCAGTCGGTCAGTTGTAATTGTCAGATTTGATGATGAAGATAATAATGTGTCTTAGTTTAATCTTTATATATATATATATATATATATATATATATATATATATATATATATATATATATATTTCTCAGCTTTAAAAGAGCTTATTTACCTTAAAAAAAAAAAAGAAAATCCAAATACCAAAGTAGGCACCGCCCACAAAAAGCCTTTGAGGGAGGAGGCATCTGAAGGGCACATGAAGAGGCGTCTCTCCATCACTGGGAGAGACGGCGAGAGGGGACATGTCTGTCACAGAGTTTTAAGAAGAGGAGAGGAGGCAGCGAGCTGTAGGCAGACAGATAAGGAAAGGCTTAAAGAGTGGAGTGGATTGTGTGCAGGCCTGTTCTGCAGGGGAATAATGCAGTGCAGAGACGGAAGGAGAGACAAAGAAAGCCAAAGACGTGGGGACAGACGGAACAACACAGTGCTGAGAGAGAGAGAGAGAGAGAGAGAGAGAGAGAGAGAGAGAGAGAGAGAGAGAGAGAGAGAGCGTGAAAGATGAATTTTGAGATGAAGCAGCAGAGACAGCGTTGGAGCGAGACTCAGAGATGTAGAGGGAGATATCTCATTACCAATACGCACTGAAATAATTAGCCCCAAAATAACTCTGAGAGCACAAAAGCTGCACCTCTTCCTGGTAACCCCCCCACCCCCACCCCCCGCTGGGCCGTGACGTCATTCCAGGTCGTCAGTCGCTGGCCGTCGAGTCAACAGCGGACATACATTCAGGCACCACCAGCCCCGCCCACCCCGCTCAACTCTTTTTCACCCCCTCACCCCACCCCAACTGAAAAATGTGCAGCTGTTACAGTAAGGCCCCCATGCTCTCATAGGGCCAGAAATAGCCCCCGTTTAGCCACGACGAGGGCACGGCGACAACCTCCATTAGCTCAAATCTGAGAGGATTGAATCACCCTGAGCTCCGGGGCTCGAACCTCAATCAGCACTGGGTGAGAGCAGGAATCATTCCTCTCACTCGCTATCAGTCTGTTTGTGAAAGTGGAGTCCGGAGAGCAGGCGGCGTGATTCGTAAACGTTAACGAGAGGGGAAGATTCAGGGGACTCGAAACATGGAAGGATGTTTTTCAGGTCCCTCTTTAGAAAGTTATGTGCGTAGTTAGGCCTTAAACACTTTTACAGTTTGCCCAATGAGTGCATACAGGTTCTCCCGCGAGGCGCCGTAAAATTATTTGACAGCGTTGGCACTGATATAGTGGGACTATTCTTACAGGCTGCGCTGTCTGGAAAGAGAAGAGATAATGGGAAATAATGGGGGCTGCATCAGGATGGGCAGAAAAGGAGGGAGCAGACTAGAGGAGTGGAGGCAGTCGCGGAGGAGTCAGACCTTTATCTACAGGAGAAAGAAAAGAGGGGAGGGAGCAAAAGAGGAAAAGAAACAAGATAGAGCAGTTAGCATAAAAAAGCACTCGTATCATCGGAATTAACAAGAGAGTCACAGTAAAAGAGGAAAAAGAAAGAATGAAGAGAAAGAATTAGACACGTCGCCTCTGAGAGGAGCAAATTGGCTCGTCCCCGCAGCCGCGGAGTCGCTGCACATGTTGGACATTTCTGGGGGAAGGTTTTTCACTGGATACGATCACAATGAAGGGAACAACAAAGGCAAAAGCCGAGGAGCAGCTGTTAGAGTCCGTTATCAAACCCAACTGTCTCAGGGTCTCACTTCAAATGGCATATCTCATGACCTGATAAAAGCACTCGGGTGCCAGGTGGCGGGAGAGATTATCGCCGCATCTTAGGTCCCGGCTCGAACCGCCGAGTCGACAGTCATCAGAGCAGATATGACTGCACTCATTTATTAGTCCGGCTGGCATTGTGGTCGCTGGAAAGCTGCTTGTGGCCTGACTTCCTGTTCACCATGCCCCCCCCACGTCTGCTTCTTATTGGTTGATTTAAAAGTGTGATACGGCAAGCCGTTTGAACACGACTGACATTATCGATAACTCAGTCATGACTAATCAAAATGAAAAGTATCTCTGGATCCAGCTGACTGTGTGGACAATCAAATTTAAAAGATCAACAATTCATTTCTGAGCACTGCAAAAGTGGCCACATCAGAAACACGTCAAAACAAATTAAGACAAGATTTTTCTGTTTTGTTTTTGCTTGAAATGAGCAAAAACATTGACCAAGTAAAAATTGGTTTGATAATATTTCTTGAAATAAAACATATTTAAGCCTCACAACATAAAAGAGATGTTAGCTGGGAAAAAGTCATTCTTTGCTTTATTTCACTCGTATTGTGAAGTTTTGTGTCTCATAATAAACGTGTGATTCTTCAAACCAGCCCACAGAGGTCTCCCATCCGAGTACTAACCAGGTCCCACACTGCTTAGCGTCTGAGCCGTGACAGCATCAGACTCCCACAGAACTGCTGACTAACAAACTTTCATTTAAGCAGCAAAAAGTCCAAAGTGCACTGCAGTAAAATAAGATGTTTCTTCACAGTATTGATGGAACACTGTAACTGACGACAGTATTTATTCTGACTTCTTGCTTTTGGAATCATATGGTGCCGTGTGTCCAGAGAGCAACAGAACAGAGGAGGAACATCATTCCAGCTCAAGCCTCTGTGTGTTTTTACGTATCTCCTGGACATGGTTTGATGGAGACATCAGGAAAACAGCCACACTGGCCTTTGTGACATGATGACCTGCAGTTTTGAATCAAGCAGATCTGTTGTCTCAAGTCAAGAACCCAACAGTTTAAAAACCTTATGACATGTCAAAAAAAAGTTTGTTTCGTCTGAGATACAATTCAAAGCAAGATGTTTTGAAGACTGTTTCACTGAACAAGACATTCAAGATGCATGAAGTCAAAATAAGCTCCTGTATCTCACTTCAATGTTATATTCAGTCTGATGGGACATTTGACTAGAAATGAGAAAAATATGCTTGGCAAGATCTTGGGGTTTTTGCAGTGAGTGTTTAAAATCTGAATCCCAGATGCTGCTTTAATCAAATTAGAGATTTATTGGATTTATTCAGGATGCCACTTAAAGTTTCCAATCCGCCTGACCTGCATGTCTCTGGAATCCGGAGCACCTGGACAGAACATGTAAACTCCACAAAGAAAGGCCACAGGGGGAATCAATCCCATGACCTTCTTGCTGTGATGCAACAATGCTAACCACTAAGCCACCGTGCTGCCTTGAATTTAACAATGAAATAAAATTATCGAGACACAAATCTATTATAACATTTTGTAAATTTTGTTTTCACTTGATAGTTTTGAAAATTAAGTCCACTGTCAGTGCAGCGGGGGTGAGGTTGGGCATTTTGGACGCCATCTTTAACAGGTGGTACTTGAGGTCTGTTTTAATTTTTGGAAACATCCTGATTGTGATTTGGAAATTAAAAAAGTCTGGTTGAGTGAAAAGGGCGTGGTCTTAGTGCTCCGTCATTCTAAGTAGTCAGAATGTTCTGGTGGATATCCCGCAGTATCATTCTGACAGCCGAAAACACACTTTAATAATATCTCAGATCTGCGTGTAATTGCATCACTTTGCTAACAGTTTTGGTGCTAACTGCTATTAACCTGCTGCTAAATTCATTATGTGTGTCAAGAGATAACAAATGTGCAAAAACTGCCTCATGAGTTATCTGTGGTGTGAAGCTCAGGCTCGGGACTGACTGACAGACAGACAGACAGACAGACAGACAGACAGACAGACTGACTGACTGACTGACTGACTGACTGACTGACTGACTGACTGACTGACTGACTGACTGACTGACTGACTGACTGACTGGCATCAGGTTTGTGGTATTTTTTTTTTTACAGTTTTCTCGTCTCATTTATGCTAATGTCTACACACTGGTCCTTCATGTCCAGTCAGAATTCTAATGCAGAAACACAAAACGGTCATTTTGACTTGTCATGAAACAGTTACAGAGACGTGAAATTCTAAGTGGAGATGTTTGAGGAGTCAAACTGTGAGATCTGTGACGTCATAATGGATCAGTTTGACTCATCAAAACTCTCTCACTCGTCAGATTAACATTTCATTTGGACTTGTTGCACTATAGCTGCAGTTCATCCAAAAGCATCTGTAGATGTTTGATCTTGAGGACCTTCTCGTGTTAAAATGGTTTGCCATAGATGGTGAGCTGATTAGCGAGACGGGAGAGGAAGCCGGGCGATTTAGCTCGTTCTTTCCCTCCTCCACCGCCGACTGCTTCCTCTCCATTTTTGCGGGTCAGTTCCAGCTCGATGGTCATCAGCACCCGGCCCGGGCCCTCCTCCCCTCCCCCCACCCTCTCTGTCTTTCCTACTACGGTCTGCCGCTGCTTGGGTCGGGCCTCGGCCACCGCCTGGTGTATGGGCTGGAGCAGCCGGCCGGCGAGCCCGCCCCAGCCCTTCCCCGTATCCTATTTCTTATCCTTGCGTGACTCCTGCTTCTTCTTTTCTGAGACAGCCGCCTTCACCTTGGAGGGGTCGGCGGGAGGCGCAGGGCCCTGTGAGGGAGGAGGGAGAGGGGGTCGGGGGGAGAACAGGGGAGGAGAGTCACTTCAGGAGGAAAGAAGCGTAAGGGAGCGAGTAAGGCAGGTGGTGGTGGTGGGAGGGGTGGGGGGTCATCACAAAGGGGTTAAAGGATGAGTGATGGGTTAAAGAGGGGGGCGGAGCTGTGTGAAGAGGAGAGAAATACACATTTAGGATAAGATAGGCATAGAAAGAAAGAGAGAGAGAGAGAGAGAGAGAGACGGGTGAGGAGATAGACAGACAGTACTTTTAAGGGAGGGGGTAGCAAGTGAGGGGGGGCGGTGTCCAGAGCTGTAAGGGGGTGACAAAACAGGTAACCATGCGTTAGGATGGGACACAGGTACGCTGCATACACCTGTGCTAACTGAGCGAGCAGTGATCAACAACACACAGCCACAGAAACATTCAAACGTGGTCCAGCATGTGGACTGTCTCACCGTCCTGGAAAAGACCAAAGACTGTTGACAGATTTGCACATTTCATATTAGCCACCGGATAATCCAAACGTAAAGTGGCGGCCCGTGGGCCAGATCAGATCCCCAAACTAGCACTTTATGGCCATTCCTAATCTTATCATATGAATACATTAAATATGAGACATGTCATATTTTTTCCCATTCTGTCTTACAAATTTAAGCCTAAAATGTTGCAACAATCACCAGCAATTACCATAAATACAAAGTGCAAACAATGGTGTTATTTATATTGCAGAGGGAAAATCCTGGGCAGGTAGAGCAGCTGTGTGACAGAGTGAGGTGCTGGATGACTGTGTGAGGGTTAGGGAAGATTCCAAGAGCATCCTGATTGTCTTGATAGTTACTAATAAATCAATCAATCAATAAATATCATCATTATTATTGGCATTACTATAAATGTATAACTGTAATTCAGAAAAGGTGTATAAAAATTATATACATTATATTATAATTGCACAATAATTAAATAGTCTTCAAATGCTCCTTATACATTCTCACATATACTACGAATCACTCACTCACCCACTTACTCCAACTAAGGGTTGCGGGGGCTGGAGCCTATCTCAGCACTCACAGGGTGTGAGGCGGGTTCACCCTGGACAGGACGCCAGTCTGTCACAGGGTCACACACACACACACACACACACACACACACACACACACACACACACACACACATACACACACACACACACACACACACACACACACACACACACACACACACACACACACACACACACACACACACACCTACAGACAGTTTAAAGTTTCCACTCCATCTAACCTGCATGTGTTTGGATGTGGGAGGAAGCTGGAAGGAAACAAACACGGGGAGAACACGCAAACTCCACACAGAAAGGCCACAGGTGGGAATCAAACCCATGACCTTCTTGCTGTGAGGCAACAGTGCTAACCACTAATCCACTGTGCTGCCCTAATAATAATAATAATAATAATAATAATAATAATAATAATAATAATAACAATAATAATGTGAACATTTTTGCCTTTTTGTGTTTTTTGTTATCCCAAACAAAGTATTGTGTTTGGGGCTACTGTGCAAACAAAGCCTTTATTATTCATTTACTAATATATAACTAATTCAGAAAAAGTCATATTCTAATTGTATAATAATTATATAATCTTCACATGCTCATTATACATTATATTATTATTATTATTATTATTATTATTATTATTATTATTATTATTATTATTATACACATAACAACAACAACAATAATAATAACTTGTCAATTGTTGACTTTTTTTTGCTCTTTTTGTGTGTGTGTGTGTTTTTTTTTTTAGTTTTTTGTTATGCAAAATTAAAGTATTTTGTTTTGGACTACTGTGCAAACAAAGCCTTTGAAATAATGAACAGATTAATTATGAAGACTCAATAATGTGAATCCATTAATGCTAACTATGTCACATTTTAACTCATCAGGGTTTGTTAAAACCATTAACAGAAACATAAAAATTATTTGAGGACTAACTGTTCTTGGAGGCAGGATGGTGCATCACGCCTCTAAAGAATATGTATTTAAATTACAGAAAGAAGCTGTTAAATTAAAATCAGATATTACAGACTGTTATTACGGTAACTGAGATCTCTGACAGAATTTTAAGTCATCTATCAGCTTCACATATGACCATCATTCAAGTATTTTTCTAATCCATTCACTAATTATTTAGAATATCTGTCCAATGGCATTACACAATAATATATATATATATATAATACTATACATCAATGCAAGAATCAGGAGGATGAAAGAGAAGGAGCTCAAGTGAGTGCAAATTATTTCCAGGAAGAGCTGGACAGAGGGGAGATGTGGTCAAGGGTTCACTTGACTGCACAATCTGTATTCCAGCACATTAACCTGCACGTGAACCCACCAACAGTACATCATAAGGGCACGATAAGGAAATTATATATCACAATACAATGAAAGCTAATGGATGTGGCATTGCTGCACACGCCGGAGACTTTCCTACAGGTTATCTCACAGGCCAGCATGCTGGAGGTAAAGTTAAGCATCATCCAGGGACACACGGAGTGACGAGGGAGCAGGCTGGATCTCAGATTTAGAGGATGCACGGACACAGATTGGTAATCCGAGCACCAATTGCACATTCAGATTTACAGCTTTCTCAGAGTAATTTCTTACACCACGCTCTTGTGCAAACATTCTCTGCATGATAAGCAGCAGAAAATGAATGAATGAATGACAAGGGGACTTTATTACTTAAAATTAGCTTTTGTGCATCCATTCTGTGACAGAATAGTATGTGAATATGTGCAATATGCAATACATTGCCACATATATTTTAAAGTAAATGTGCAATGGGAATGGTGAATGTGCAATATTGTGCCAAAATGTGCAATATGACTTGTGAATGTACAATGTGCAAATATGGTGACAAATTTGAATGTAAATGTGCAATTTGCAGTATAGGGGCAAAGTGGATTATAAATGTGCTATGTGAAGCCAAATTGGAATGTAAATGTGCAACATAGTGCTGAACTGGAATGTAAATGTGCTATATGGTGCCAAATTGTAATGTGAATGTGCAATATGCAACATGGTCCCAAAGTTGAATGGGAATGTGCAATGTAGCTTGTGACTGCATAATGTGCAATATCTGAATGTAACTGCAATGTGAATTGTGACTGTGCAATAAAGTGGCAAATTGGGATTTCAATGAGCATCCCAGTGCTAAATTTGAATGTGAATGTGCAATGTGACGTGAATGTGCAATATGGTGATAAATTTGAATCTGAATGTGCAATGTGACGTGAATGTGCAATATGGTGATAAATTTGAATGTGAATGTGCAATGTGACATGTGAATGTGCAATATGGTGATAAATTTGAATCTGAATGTGCAATGTGACATGTGAATGTGCAATATGGTGCTAAATTTGAATGTGAATGTGCAACGTGGTGTCATACATGAATGTGCAATATGCCATGTGGTGCCGAAATTCATGGGAAAGTGAAATATGTTTTCAAATTTTAATGTGAATGTGCAATATGACTTTTGATCATAAAGTGCTATATTTGAATGCAATGTGCAATGTGAGTTGTGAATGTGCAACGTGGTGCCAGGATTACTGATCTGCTAATACATCAAATTAGCAGATAGCAGAAGGCACTCCAGAGGCTGGTTCAACCTGCTCAATCTTCAGCTAATATTACCTCACTGACTGCATTAGAAAATTCATCATCTTTAATTACGCACTCTGCAACAGCACCGCGCATCCTGAGAAGGCAGGAATCGGGGCACGTGCTGCAGGTACAGCCTGGGCTCCGCAGCCCGGCCTTATTATATTCGATCTCACTTCCAGCCGCTCGTACATCACTGCATTGTTTACCGTTATGAATCCCACGGTGGGCTCAGTTTGTGCTGCAAAGTATTGCAGAGCTGAAAGCTCCCACGCTAATGATGGGGCTGTAATGTAAACACACTCCAGAACCCAGAAGCAGCCTCGTTACAGGGGCTGCAAACACATGGAAAGAAAATGTGGGTACAGTGACACAGAAAGGGGGGGGGGCAGGCAGGTAAGTGGCAGCATCTCCTTGGCTGCATGCTAAAAAGAGACGGTGACAGGAAAAGAGGCAGATGAAGAGTGAGAGGTAGTGATTTTCTGTCTGGAACCAAAGCTGATCAAAACCCAGAAGACCTGAGGAGGGAGGGAGGAGGAACTGGAAGAGAGTGATTTGGTGGAGGTGAAGAGAAGCTGAGATAGATGGATGCTTTTCATGGTCAGTGAGGAAGTCAAAGGCAG
The DNA here is from genome assembly GCF_902500255.1 of Thalassophryne amazonica. Lineage (NCBI taxonomy): Eukaryota > Metazoa > Chordata > Actinopteri > Batrachoidiformes > Batrachoididae > Thalassophryne > Thalassophryne amazonica. The sequence continues at coordinate 1,886,970 of NC_047114.1, read as the reverse complement.
GAGGGACAGGAGGTGGGGGAGGAAGAAGAGGAAGGAGAGGAAGCGACTCCAGAGAGAGAGAGAGAGAGAGAGAGACAGGGGAGCGGATAAAGGGAATGTGAATGAACGAGGGAGGGAGGAGGGGGTGGGAAGAAGAATGATTGGGTTGTGTGTACGTTAGCATGGATCGATAGCGAGTCCACTCAATTATCATTCTGCTACAGTGTGTACGTGTGTCCGCACTGTGTGCAGCTCTTCCACTGCTCAGCCTAATGAGGAGCAGCACACTCCTTTGTCTCGCTCGACCACGCCTTCACTCGCTCGCCCAGGCCTTCGTCCGCTCGCCCACGCCTTCACCCGCTCGACCACACCTTCACCTGCTTGCCCACGCCTTCACCCGCTCACCCACGCCTTCGCCTGCTCGCTCACACCTTCACCAACGTGCCCACGCCTTCACCCGCTCGCTCACACCTTCACCAACGTGCCCACGCCTTCACCCGCTCGCCTACACCTTCACCAACTTGCCCACGCCTTCACCCGCTCGCCCACACCTTCACCAACTTGCCCACACCTTCACCCGCTCGCCCACACCTTCGCCCGCTTGCCCACGCCTTCACCCGCTCGACCACACCTTTGTCTGCTCGCCCACACCTTCTCCTGCTTGCCCACGCCTTCACCCGCTCGCCCACGCCTTCATCCGCTCGCCCACTCCTTTGTCTCGCTCGACCACGCCTTCACCCGCTTGCCCAGGCCTTCATCCGCTCGCCCACTCCTTTGTCTCGCTCGACCACACCTTCACCAACTTGCCCACGCCTTCACCCGCTCGACCACACCTTCACCCGCTCGCCCACACCTTTGTCCGCTCGACCACATCTTCGCCCACTTGCCCAGGCCTTCACCCACTCGCCCACACCTTCTCCTGCTTGCCCACGCCTTCACCCGCTCACCCACGCCTTCGCCCGCTCGCTCACACCTTCACCAACGTGCCCACGCCTTCACCCGCTCGACCACACCTTCACCAACGTGCCCACGCCTTCACCCGCTCGACCACACCTTCACCAACGTGCCCACGCCTTCACCCACTCGACCACACCTTTGTCCGCTCGCCCACACCTTCTCCTGCTTGCCCACGCCTTCACCCGCTCGCCCACTCCTTCTCCTGCTTGCCCACGCCTTCATCCGCTCGCCCACTCCTTTGTCTCGCTCGACCACGCCTTCACCCGCTTGCCCACGCCTTCGCCCACTTGCCCACGCCTTCACCCGCTCGCCCACACCTTCGCCCGCTTGCCCACGCCTTCACCTGCTCGCCCACACCTTCGCCCGCTTGCCCACGCCTTCACCCGCTCGCCCACACCTTCACCAACTTGCCCACGCCTTCACCCGCTCGCCCACACCTTCGCCCGCTTGCCCACGCCTTCACCCGCTCGCCCACACCTTCACCAACTTGCCCACGCCTTCACCCGCTCGACCACACCTTCACCATCTTGCCCACGCCTTCACCCGCTCGCCCACACCTTTGTCAGCTCGACCACACCTTCTCCCACTTGCCCACACCTTCACCCGCTCACCCACACCTTCTCCTGCTTGACCACGCCTTGACTCACTCGCCCACGCCTTCGTCCGCTCGCCCACGCCTTCGCCCGCTCGACCACGCCTTTGTCCGCTCGCCCACTCCTTTGCCTCGCTCTACCACGCCTTCAGCCACTTGCCCACGCCTTCGCCCACTTGCCCATGCCTTCACCCGCTCGCCCACACCTTCGCCCGCTTGCCCACGCCTTCACCCGCTCGCCCACACCTTCACCAACTTGCCCATGCCTTCACCCGCTCGCCCACACCTTCACCAACTTGCCCACGCCTTCATCCGCTCGCCCACTCCTTTGTCTCGCTCGACCACGCCTTCACCCGCTTGCCCACGCCTTCGCCCACTTGCCCACGCCTTCACCCGCTCGCCCACACCTTCGCCCGCTTGCTCACGCCTTCACCCGCTCGCCCACGTCTTCGCCCGCTCGTTCACACCTTCACCAACGTGCCCACGCCTTCACCCGCTCGCCTACACCTTCACCCACTCGCCCACACCTTCACCAACTTGCCCACACCTTCACCCGCTCGCCCACACCTTCGCCCGCTTGCCCACGCCTTCACCCGCTCGACCACACCTTCACCAACTTGCCCACGCCTTCACCCGCTCGACCACACCTTTGTCCGCTCACCCACACCTTCTCCTGCTTGCCCACGCCTTCACCCGCTCGCCCACTCCTTCTCCTGCTTGCCCACGCCTTCATCCGCTCGCCCACTCCTTTGTCTCGCTCGACCACGCCTTCACCCGCTTGCCCACGCCTTCGCCCACTTGCCCACGCCTTCACCCGCTCGCCCACACCTTCGCCCGCTTGCCCACGCCTTCACCTGCTCGCCCACACCTTCGCCCGCTTGCCCACGCCTTCACCCGCTCGCCCACACCTTCACCAACTTGCCCACGCCTTCACCCGCTCGCCCACACCTTCGCCCGCTTGCCCACGCCTTCACCCGCTCGACCACACCTTCACCAACTTGCCCACGCCTTCACCCGCTCGACCACACCTTTGTCCGCTCACCCACACCTTCTCCTGCTTGCCCACGCCTTCACCCGCTCGCCCACTCCTTCTCCTGCTTGCCCACGCCTTCATCCGCTCGCCCACTCCTTTGTCTCGCTCGACCACGCCTTCACCCGCTTGCCCACGCCTTCGCCCACTTGCCCACGCCTTCACCCGCTCGCCCACACCTTCGCCCGCTTGCCCACGCCTTCACCCGCTCGCCCACACCTTCGCCCGCTTGCCCACGCCTTCACCCGCTCGCCCACACCTTCACCAACTTGCCCATGCCTTCACCCGCTCGCCCACACCTTCGCCCGCTTGCCCACGCCTTCACCCGCTCGCCCACACCTTCACCAACTTGCCCATGCCTTCACCCGCTCGACCACACCTTCACCAAATTGCCCACGCCTTCAACCCCTCGCACACACCTTCGCCCGCTTGCCCACGCCTTCACCCGCTCGCCCACACCTTCACCAACTTGCCCACGCCTTCACCCGCTCGACCACATCTTCACCAACTTGCCCACGCCTTCACCCCCTCGCACACACCTTCGCCCGCTTGCCCACGCCTTCACCCGCTCGCCCACACCTTCACCAACTTGCCCACACCTTCACCCGCTCGACCACACCTTCACCATCTTGCCCACGCCTTCACCCGCTCGCCCACACCTTTGTCAGCTCGACCACACCTTCTCCCACTTGCCCACACCTTCACCCGCTCACCCACACCTTCTCCTGCTTGACCACGCCTTGACTCACTCGCCCACGCCTTCGCCCGCTCGACCACACTTTTGTCCGCTCGCCCACTCCTTTGCCTCGCTCTACCACGCCTTCAGCCACTTGCCCACGCCTTCGCCCACTTGCCCATGCCTTCACCCGCTCGCCCACACCTTCGCCCGCTTGCCCATGCATTCGCCCGCTCGCCCACGCCTTCGCCCGCTCGCCCACGCCTTCCCCGCTCGCCCAGGCCTTCGCCCACTCGCCCATACCTTCGTCCGCTCGCCCACGCCTTCGCCCACTCGCCCACACCTTTGTCCACTCGCCCATGCCTTCGCCCGCTCGCCCAGGCCTTCGCCCACTCGCCCATACCTTCGTCCGCTCGCCCACGCCTTCGCCCACTCGCCCACACCTTTGTCCACTCGCCCAGGCCTTCGCCCACTCGCCCACACCTTTGCCCGCTCGCCCACACCTTCGCCCGCTCGCCCACGGCTCGCAGTGAGAGCCCAGCAAAGACAAAGTAGGACATAACATTTTGTCGTGTCAGCAGAGCTTTCTAATAAGGGCTACTTGATCAAAGAAGCAGTTATGTGCGCGCTGTGAAATCCCACGGGGCCGTCGTGTGTAGCGTAGCTAAAACAGGAATCCGCTTCGAGGCGGGAAAAAAAAGCTCCACAGACATTTGCTACTTTTGTGGTATATTTTTTCCGAAGCCAGACTTGCATGAGAGTAACTGTAAATGACAACATTGTCAAATATTTCAGTGTCCTTTTGGCGGCAAGTTATTTATTCATATATGCACTGTCACCCACCGCAGGCACTTGAGAGCGACTGACTGCAGCTGAAGAGCAACCTGACAATCATACAACAGTAAAAAGGAGAGATGAGAAAGAGCCAGGAAGCAGTTCTCCGGGGACATGAGGAGGAGCGCTCTCTTTGAGCGCAGTGTAAGTGTTGGCCCCTTCGCCCCCTACAGGCTGATGACACAGGGGCAGGCGGCATGCAACTAACTGTCAGGGGAATCTCCTCACTGCTTATGGAGGTGCTACACTTTAAAAGCTCAGAGACAAAAATCTAATAATTGCTAGTATGCATCTGTGTGTCTGTCATGAGGACGTTTTCGGGCTACGTCTCAGAGGTCGCTGGGTTGATCTGCTCCACACTTTGCACGCGGGTTCAGATGGAGGTTCAGTAGTGCATACTTCATTATTATTGTGATCAGACCAAAACACTGAAAGTTATTGGGATCTGAAAAAAAAAGCCAAATTTGATACATGGGTTCAGCTGTGTGTTACCAGGTACAATTCACTAAACCTAATCACAGATTTATTTTACAAGAAATGGTTTAATCTTCACCAGTAAACTTTTTTCAGAACACTGGCTAAACCTAAACAAAGGTTTCTCAGCGTACAAATGAATTTTTACAATTTCTCACTAAAGTGGTGGATGATCTTCTGCTATCTCAGTGCTGCATTTGAGACCGTGAATCATCATATTCTACTTGATAGTGCAAGAGTGTTTTAATTTTTTCTCTCTTTTTCTTCTTTTCTCTTTTTATTAGTTTTGTTTTTTGTTGTGTTTTTTTTTTTTTTGCACCTCAATTATCTGTTTTCTTTTCTTCTTTAGTGACGTGACTAAGGTCACGTCAACAGGGGGAGCTGTAAGAGTGTTCCATGATGCATAACACAAAATGGCTGACACACATCCAAAATGTCCTTGTAACTATCTGATCTTTTTACAACTCTCTAATTGATAAAACATATGATCTTTTTACAGATGTTTAACTGATAAAACCAATCAGCATGATGGAACACTCTGCTTTATTGTGTGACACTACACTACATACATAAAACACACACTATAAGATTTTTACATAACAACCATGAACGCACCACGAACAGACACCCGCTTATTCACCTCACTTTGCAGCCATCTCACACACACACTGATTCAAGCCAGGTTAAGGATCGCCCATATGGGGGTGGCTTAGGCTGATGGAAAAAAAGGTAGCGTAGAAATCTGGTTTCTTTGTCCCAGGTGTTTGCATGTGACCTGTTCAAGATCCCAGCACTGAGATGATTCCTGTATCAGTGTAACAACTCTTTACAATACAACATCTAAACTTTGAAGTCCGTTTCCTGTCTACTTCTTTTTGGGGATTGCTCACCGTGATAAAAGAACCTAACAATAGGTTGGAGAATCATTTTGGGATTACTGGGAATTCCCTTGCACTGTGTCTTGTACAACAACACTATCTGTATCCTTGCTACATGAAAACCGGGGTTCCACAGGGGCCCGTCTTAGGCCCCCGCTCTTCTCCCTTTATATAGCACCCCTTGGCCACATATTGAGCCATTTTGGGATCACCTTTCACTGCTATGCTGATGAAACTCAGTTATACATGCAGACAACTGCTGGTAATCTCATCCACATAAAATCCTTAGAAGATTGCCTTGCATCAGTGAAAAGCTGGATGTCTAGCAACTTCCTACTTTTAAACTCTGATCAGACCGCTAGTATGGTTCTTGGTCCAGTGAGACATCTGCATCAATTTGACCAGCTAACGCTTAGCCTAGACCCATTCTTGGGCCAAATGTGGAAATTATTAACTTTCTGCCTGTGTCTGGGCCAAAATATTCTTCACTGGCTTCCTGTCTCTGTGAGATCAGATATTAGGGTTCTGCTATTAGCCAAAAAAATTACGAGGTCTGTCCATAAAGTATCGTACCTTTTTATTTTTTTCAAAAACTGTATGGATTTCATTCATATGTTTTTACGTCAGACATGCTTGAACCTTCGTGTGCATGCGTGAGTTTTTCCACGCCTGTCGGTGACGTCATTCGCCTGTGAGCACGCCTTGTGGAAGGAGTGGTCCCGCCCCCTCGTCGGATTTTCATTGTCTGGAAATGGCGGAATGAAAAGGACTTTTTTCCATCAGAATTTTTTCAGAAGCTGTTAGAGACTGGCACCTGGAAACTATTAGAAAACTTTATCTGGCTTTCAGTGAAAATTTTACAGGCTTCACAGAGAATAAGGACTTTAACTACAGGGTTAAGGACCCCTTTAAGGACGGTCGGTGCGCCGCGCTGCGAGCTGCGACGATGCGGCACAAACCACTGGATCATTTCTAAGCTGATGGCTCTGTGGATACGAGACCGTCGTGTGCTCTTTCTCTGGTTATCACAAGACCTGGACATCAGCCATTTTCCGGCAGATTTCACTTTTAACAAGAGATTTTGTCATAGAAAGCCGCGCGGAGGCTTCGCGCGTCACGACCGATTCGCTGATGAAGCGAGACAAAGGAACACCTCCGTTTCGGAGTGTTAGAGGACAAGTTGGGACATGTCTATCTCGGCTTTCAGTGCTTACCAGTCGAGTGAGTATAAAAGAACTTGTGGAGAGCTGGACATGTCCCAACTTGTCCTCCTTCCACAAGGCATGCTCACAGGCGAATGACGTCACTGACAGGCGTGGAAAAACTCACGCATGCGCACGAGGGTTCAAGCATGTCTGACGTAAAAACATATGAATGAAATCCATATAGTTTTTGAAAAAAATAAAAAGGTACGATACTTTATGGACAGACCTCGTATTCATGGACTAGCCCCTCCCTACTTAGCTGACCTAATTAAACCCTACGTACCGGCCCGAGCTCTGCGTTCTCAGGGTGCAGGACTACTATGTGTCCCTTGGGTGAATAAAAAGTCTGTGGGTCACAGGACTTTCTCTTTTCATGCCCCTGTTCTGTGGAATGATCTCCCTGTGTCAATAAAACAGTCAGATTCTGTAGAAAAAGTCCAGACTTAAGACACATTTATTCTCCCTCTTGTATGGTTAGCATACTGACATAGTATGTTACTATGCTTCTTATCACTTTACCTCATTTTATTAGTAATGGAACAGGTCTCAAACTCACATCATCTAAATTCTGGGTGTGTTAGTGAAACTTAGTGATAGTGGCTGGCAACCACCTTAGTTTTCTCTTTGCTTTCCTGTTGACTAGGTGTAGTTTTTCTGGCCAACTGATTCTGCTCTTTTTCTCTCTGTCCAAGGTACTGATGACATCGCACAAGATTGACAGCTGTAAACCACAGGGTGTTGGACTGACCAGGAGATGCTGTGCCTGAAGCTGATGCAGCACACTCCAGTCTGTGTTTGCCGCAGTGACAGTGGTTGATTTCCTGTTTCTGTTTCTTCAGCTTTATAAATCTTTGTAAAAAACCTTGTAGCTGTTAGAATGGCCTTAGTAGTGGGTCACCCCTTTGAGTCTGGTCTGCTTTAAGTTTCTTCCTCAATATCATCAGAGGGAGTTTTTCTTACCACTGTCACCTGTATGCTTGCTCTGGGACTTGGTAAGGTTAGACCTTACTCTTGTGAAGTGCCTTTAGGCACCTTTTTGCTTTTGGCGCTATATCAAATGAAATAAATTGAAACTGAATTGAAATTTTTGGTACTCCAAACCACTAGGGGGTGCAGAATGGTCAGAGCGTCGAGTCACAGCAAGTCCTAGCTTTTCAACAGTATTAGTGGATCGTGGATGCTCCTGAAAACTCACAAAAATTGGGCACCACAGTCTTGTTTGAGGATGGGCGCTAAAGGGTTAAAATATGACGCATATGATGTAATTTCTCTATTTCCGGGGACAGAAACACAGCATTTTCTCTGAGATTTTGGGCAAATTACATGCAAACAAAGTGAAAAACACATTTATTATGTGCTCACAGCTGTGATGTCGCCATTTGCTTTATGGCACTACTCTCCAAGCTCCGCCCATTCCACTACACCACACAGGTAAGGTATCCAACCACACTCGCGGGATTCCATTACAGATTTGCACCAATGTTTTGCACCGTTTTCAGAATATTAATAAAAAATAGTTGTGAGGCCCTCACGAGGTCTGTCAACAGTAACAGTGACAGAACGCTAAGTCTCACTGACTATAACCAGGTAGTTGTTTTAATCCAACATTACTGTAGCATCATCTGTCAAAACGTTAAACGAGCTCTGTCTCTAGTCTGCATGTAACACATTGTTTCAGAACATGTGATGCGTTCTATAAGTCATGTGACTTGCAATAGAGAAAAAAGTGTGCATATCTCCATTTTTTAAATAAAACTTTTTAGAATCACCTGAAAAAACACCTCATGCAAGTGTAAAAACTTTTTTTTTTTGGCAATATTTAAGAGTTCTTTCAAAATGTACGTTTCCAACTGGCTACTTCAGTTTGTGCAGTCTGCGATGCAAACACATGTACAGTCACATTCTAGCACTTTGAACTGGATTTCACACAAAGTTTCAAATGTTTACGGAAAGAAACTGATACAGAAAACTTCCATGAAGGAACCATGAGCGGGAACGCCCAATAACAACCTGATCCATGCAGATAAAAAATACATCCAGCCACTTTTCAGTCAGTCAGTCAGTTAGCACACAAACAACTCGCCGCCACAATTAACGCCATCAGTCCCGTCGCTCTAACATCTCGTATTTCAAAGGTGTTTCTGATTTCAACGCCTCATGACTCGTTTTGCAATCGACGTGTCAGTCTGCACTCAGTTATTAATGGCCACAGCGCTGCCTCGCGTCTCACATTCACAAAAAAATACAAGGCACAAAAATGTCTGATTAATCCACCACTCGAGGCTATCGCACCCCCACGAGGAACAGAGAAAAACTACACACAATCCTTTGCACGCTGTCGCACAAAACTCCTGATAAGAGCAAAGACCAGAAAAAGCCCAGTGACGCTCGTTTGACTCGCAGCGAGCGAAACCAGCCGCTGCAAGAACATCACCGTCACCACAGCATCAACATCAACATCAACATCACCACAGCATCAACATCAACATCACCGTCACCACAGCATCAACATCAACATCACCGTCACCACAGCATCAACATCAACATCACCGTCACCACAGCATCAACATCAACATCACCGTCACCACAGCATCAACATCAACATCAACATCACCACAGCATCAACATCAACATCACCGTCACCACAGCATCAACATCAACATCACCGTCACCACAGCATCAACATCAACATCAACATCACCATCACCACAGCATCAACATCACCGTCACCACAGCATCAACATCAACATCACCGTCACCACAGCATCAACATCAACATCACCGTCACCACAGCATCAACATCAACATCACCGTCACCACAGCATCAACATCAACATCAACATCACCGTCACCACAGCATCAACATCAACATCAACATCACCGTCACCACAGCATCAACATCAACATCAACATCACCGTCACCACAGCATCAACATCAACATCAACATCACCATCACCACAGCATCAACATCAACATCACCGTCACCACAGCATCAACATCAACATCAACATCACCACAGCATCAACATCAACATCACCGTCACCACAGCATCAACATCAACATCACCGTCACCACAGCATCAACATCAACATCACCGTCACCACAGCATCAACATCAACATCAACATCACCACAGCATCAACATCAACATCACCGTCACCACAGCATCAACATCAACATCACCGTCACCACAGCATCAACATCAACATCAACATCACCATCACCACAGCATCAACATCACCGTCACCACAGCATCAACATCAACATCACCGTCACCACAGCATCAACATCAACATCACCGTCACCACAGCATCAACATCAACATCACCGTCACCACAGCATCAACATCAACATCACCGTCACCACAGCATCAACATCAACATCAACATCACCGTCACCACAGCATCAACATCAACATCAACATCACCGTCACCACAGCATCAACATCAACATCAACATCACCATCACCACAGCATCAACATCAACATCACCGTCACCAAAGCATCAACATCAACATCAACATTACCACAGCATCAACATCACCGTCACCACAGCATCAACATCAACATCACCGTCACCACAGCATCAACATCAACATCACCGTCACCACAGCATCAACATCAACATCAACATCACCGTCACCACAGCATCAACATCAACATCACCGTCACCACAGCATCAACATCAACATCACCGTCACCACAGCATCAACATCAACATCACCGTCACCACAGCATCAACATCAACATCACCGTCACCACAGCATCAACATCAACATCAACATCACCATCACCACAGCATCAACATCAACATCAACATCACCGTCACCACAGCATCAACATCAACATCACCGTCACCACAGCATCAACATCAACATCACCGTCACCACAGCATCAACATCAACATCACCGTCACCACAGCATCAACATCAACATCAACATCACCACAGCATCAACATCAACATCAACATCACCGTCACCACAGCATCAACATCAACATCACCGTCACCACAGCATCAACATCAACATCACCATCACCACAGCATCAACATCACCGTCACCACAGCATCAACATCAACATCACCGTCACCACAGCATCAACATCAACATCACCGTCACCACAGCATCAACATCAACATCACCATCACCACAGCATCAACATCAACATCACCGTCACCACAGCATCAACATCAACATCACCGTCACCACAGCATCAACATCAACATCAACATCACCGTCACCACAGCATCAACATCAACATCAACATCACCGTCACCACAGCATCAACATCAACATCAACATCACCGTCACCACAGCATCAACATCAACATCACCGTCACCAAAGCATCAACATCAACATCAACATTACCACAGCATCAACATCACCGTCACCACAGCATCAACATCAACATCACCGTCACCACAGCATCAACATCAACATCACCGTCACCACAGCATCAACATCAACATCAACATCACCGTCACCACAGCATCAACATCAACATCACCGTCACCACAGCATCAACATCAACATCACCGTCACCACAGCATCAACATCAACATCACCGTCACCACAGCATCAACATCAACATCACCGTCACCACAGCATCAACATCAACATCAACATCACCGTCACCACAGCATCAACATCAACATCACCGTCACCACAGCATCAACATCAACATCACCGTCACCACAGCATCAACATCAACATCAACATCACCGTCACCACAGCATCAACATCAACATCACCGTCACCACAGCATCAACATCAACATCAACATCACCGTCACCACAGCATCAACATCAACATCACCGTCACCACAGCATCAACATCAACATCAACATCACCGTCACCACAGCATCAACATCAACATCACCATCACCACAGCATCAACATCAACATCAACGTCACCACAGCATCAACATCAACATCAACATCACCGTCACCACAGCATCAACATCAACATCACCGTCACCACAGCATCAACATCAACATCACCGTCACCACAGCATCAACATCAACATCAACATCACCGTCACCACAGCATCAACATCAACATCACCGTCACCACAGCATCAACATCAACATCACCGTCACCACAGCATCAACATCAACATCACCGTCACCACAGCATCAACATCAACATCACCGTCACCACAGCATCAACATCAACATCAACATCACCGTCACCACAGCATCAACATCACCGTCACCACAGCATCAACATCAACATCACCGTCACCACAGCATCAACATCAACATCACCGTCACCACAGCATCAACATCAACATCACCGTCACCACAGCATCAACATCAACATCAACATCACCGTCACCACAGCATCAACATCAACATCACCGTCACCACAGCATCAACATCAACATCACCGTCACCACAGCATCAACATCAACATCAATATCACCATCACCACAGCATCAACATCAACATCACCGTCACCACAGCATCAACATCAACATCAACATCACCACAGCATCAACATCACCGTCACCACAGCATCAACATCAACATCACCGTCACCACAGCATCAACATCAACATCACCGTCACCACAGCATCAACATCAACATCAACATCACCGTCACCACAGCATCAACATCAACATCACCGTCACCACAGCATCAACATCAACATCACCGTCACCACAGCATCAACATCAACATCACCGTCACCACAGCATCAACATCAACATCATCGTCACCACAGCATCAACATCAACATCACCGTCACCACAGCATCAACATCAACATCAACATCACCGTCACCACAGCATCAACATCAACATCACCGTCACCACAGCATCAACATCAACATCACCGTCACCACAGCATCAACATCAACATCAACATCACCGTCACCTCAACATCAACATCAACATCACCGTCACCACAGCATCAACATCAACATCACCGTCACCACAGCATCAACATCAACATCACCGTCACCACAGCATCAACATCAACATCAACATCACCGTCACCACAGCATCAACATCAACATCACCATCACCACAGCATCAACATCAACATCACCGTCACCACAGCATCAACATCAACATCAACATCACCGTCACCACAGCATCAACATCAACATCACCGTCACCACAGCATCAACATCAACATCACCGTCACCACAGCATCAACATCAACATCACCGTCACCACAGCATCAACATCAACATCACCGTCACCACAGCATCAACATCAACATCACTGTCACCACAGCATCAACATCAACATCACCGTCACCACAGCATCAACATCAACATCAACATCACCACAGCATCAACATCACCGTCACCACAGCATCAACATCAACATCAACATCACCACAGCATCAACATCAACATCACCGTCACCACAGCATCAACATCAACATCACCGTCACCACAGCATCAACATCAACATCACCGTCACCACAGCATCAACATCAACATCACCGTCACCACAGCATCAACATCAACATCAACATCACCACAGCATCAACATCAACATCACCGTCACCACAGCATCAACATCAACATCACCGTCACCACAGCATCAACATCAACATCAACATCACCATCACCACAGCATCAACATCACCGTCACCACAGCATCAACATCAACATCACCGTCACCACAGCATCAACATCAACATCACCGTCACCACAGCATCAACATCAACATCACCGTCACCACAGCATCAACATCAACATCAACATCACCGTCACCACAGCATCAACATCAACATCAACATCACCGTCACCACAGCATCAACATCAACATCACCGTCACCACAGCATCAACATCAACATCAACATCACCATCACCACAGCATCAACATCAACATCACCGTCACCAAAGCATCAACATCAACATCAACATTACCACAGCATCAACATCACCGTCACCACAGCATCAACATCAACATCACCGTCACCACAGCATCAACATCAACATCACCGTCACCACAGCATCAACATCAACATCAACATCACCGTCACCACAGCATCAACATCAACATCACCGTCACCACAGCATCAACATCAACATCACCGTCACCACAGCATCAACATCAACATCACCGTCACCACAGCATCAACATCAACATCACCGTCACCACAGCATCAACATCAACATCAACATCACCATCACCACAGCATCAACATCAACATCAACATCACCGTCACCACAGCATCAACATCAACATCACCGTCACCACAGCATCAACATCAACATCACCGTCACCACAGCATCAACATCAACATCACCGTCACCACAGCATCAACATCAACATCAACATCACCGTCACCACAGCATCAACATCAACATCAACATCACCGTCACCACAGCATCAACATCAACATCAACATCACCGTCACCACAGCATCAACATCAACATCACCGTCACCACAGCATCAACATCAACATCAACATCACCGTCACCACAGCATCAACATCAACATCACCATCACCACAGCATCAACATCAACATCAACGTCACCACAGCATCAACATCAACATCAACATCACCGTCACCACAGCATCAACATCAACATCACCGTCACCACAGCATCAACATCAACATCACCGTCACCACAGCATCAACATCAACATCACCGTCACCACAGCATCAACATCAACATCACCGTCACCACAGCATCAACATCAACATCAACGTCACCACAGCATCAACATCAACATCACCGTCACCACAGCATCAACATCAACATCACCGTCACCACAGCATCAACATCAACATCACCGTCACCACAGCATCAACATCAACATCAACATCACCACAGCATCAACATCAACATCACCGTCACCACAGCATCAACATCAACATCACCGTCACCACAGCATCAACATCAACATCACCGTCACCACAGCATCAACATCACCGTCACCACAGCATCAACATCAACATCACCGTCACCACAGCATCAACATCAACATCACCGTCACCACAGCATCAACATCAACATCACCGTCACCACAGCATCAACATCAACATCACCGTCACCACAGCATCAACATCAACATCACCGTCACCACAGCATCAACATCAACATCAACATCACCGTCACCACAGCATCAACATCAACATCAACATCACCGTCACCACAGCATCAACATCAACATCAACATCACCGTCACCACAGCATCAACATCAACATCAACATCACCATCACCACAGCATCAACATCAACATCACCGTCACCAAAGCATCAACATCAACATCAACATTACCACAGCATCAACATCACCGTCACCACAGCATCAACATCAACATCACCGTCACCACAGCATCAACATCAACATCACCGTCACCACAGCATCAACATCAACATCACCGTCACCACAGCATCAACATCAACATCAACATCACCGTCACCACAGCATCAACATCAACATCACCGTCACCACAGCATCAACATCAACATCACCGTCACCACAGCATCAACATCAACATCACCGTCACCACAGCATCAACATCAACATCACCGTCACCACAGCATCAACATCAACATCACCGTCACCACAGCATCAACATCAACATCACCGTCACCACAGCATCAACATCAACATCAACATCACCGTCACCACAGCATCAACATCAACATCACCGTCACCACAGCATCAACATCAACATCACCGTCACCACAGCATCAACATCAACATCACCGTCACCACAGCATCAACATCAACATCAACATCACCGTCACCACAGCATCAACATCAACATCACCGTCACCACAGCATCAACATCAACATCAACATCACCGTCACCACAGCATCAACATCAACATCACCGTCACCACAGCATCAACATCAACATCAACATCACCGTCACCACAGCATCAACATCAACATCACCATCACCACAGCATCAACATCAACATCAACGTCACCACAGCATCAACATCAACATCAACATCACCGTCACCACAGCATCAACATCAACATCACCGTCACCACAGCATCAACATCAACATCACCGTCACCACAGCATCAACATCAACATCAACATCACCGTCACCACAGCATCAACATCAACATCACCGTCACCACAGCATCAACATCAACATCACCGTCACCACAGCATCAACATCAACATCACCGTCACCACAGCATCAACATCAACATCACCGTCACCACAGCATCAACATCAACATCACCGTCACCACAGCATCAACATCAACATCAATATCACCATCACCACAGCATCAACATCAACATTCACCGTCACCACAGCATCAACATCAACATCAACATCACCACAGCATCAACATCACCGTCACCACAGCATCAACATCAACATCACCGTCACCACAGCATCAACATCAACATCACCGTCACCACAGCATCAACATCAACATCAACATCACCGTCACCACAGCATCAACATCAACATCACCGTCACCACAGCATCAACATCAACATCACCGTCACCACAGCATCAACATCAACATCACGTCACCACAGCATCAACATCAACATCACCGTCACCACAGCATCAACATCAACATCATCGTCACCACAGCATCAACATCAACATCACCGTCACCACAGCATCAACATCAACATCAACATCACCGTCACCACAGCATCAACATCAACATCACCGTCACCACAGCATCAACATCAACATCACCGTCACCACAGCATCAACATCAACATCAACATCACCGTCACCTCAACATCAACATCAACATCACCGTCACCACAGCATCAACATCAACATCACCGTCACCACAGCATCAACATCAACATCACCGTCACCACAGCATCAACATCAACATCAACATCACCGTCACCACAGCATCAACATCAACATCACCATCACCACAGCATCAACATCAACATCACCGTCACCACAGCATCAACATCAACATCAACATCACCGTCACCACAGCATCAACATCAACATCACCGTCACCACAGCATCAACATCAACATCACCGTCACCACAGCATCAACATCAACATCACCGTCACCACAGCATCAACATCAACATCAACATCACCGTCACCACAGCATCAACATCAACATCAACATCACCGTCACCACAGCATCAACATCAACATCACCGTCACCACAGCATCAACATCAACATCAACATCACCACAGCATCAACATCACCGTCACCACAGCATCAACATCAACATCACCGTCACCACAGCATCAACATCAACATCACCGTCACCACAGCATCAACATCAACATCAACATCACCGTCACCACAGCATCAACATCAACATCACCGTCACCACAGCATCAACATCAACATCACCGTCACCACAGCATCAACATCAACATCACCGTCACCACAGCATCAACATCAACATCACCGTCACCGTCACCACAGCATCAACATCAACATCAACATCACCGTCACCACAGCATCAACATCAACATCAACATCACCGTCACCACAGCATCAACATCAACATCACCGTCACCACAGCATCAACATCAACATCACCGTCACCACAGCATCAACATCAACATCAACATCACCACAGCATCAACATCACCGTCACCACAGCATCAACATCAACATCACCGTCACCACAGCATCAACATCAACATCACCGTCACCACAGCATCAACATCAACATCAACATCACCGTCACCACAGCATCAACATCAACATCACCGTCACCACAGCATCAACATCAACATCACCGTCACCACAGCATCAACATCAACATCACCGTCACCACAGCATCAACATCAACATCACCGTCACCACAGCATCAACATCAACATCACCGTCACCACAGCATCAACATCAACATCACCGTCACCACAGCATCAACATCAACATCAACATCACCGTCACCACAGCATCAACATCAACATCACCGTCACCACAGCATCAACATCAACATCACCGTCACCACAGCATCAACATCAACATCACCGTCACCACAGCATCAACATCAACATCAACATCACCGTCACCTCAACATCAACATCACCGTCACCACAGCATCAACATCACCGTCACCACAGCATCAACATCAACATCACCGTCACCACAGCATCAACATCAACATCAACATCACCGTCACCACAGCATCAACATCAACATCAACATCACCGTCACCACAGCATCAACATCAACATCACCGTCACCACAGCATCAACATCAACATCAACGTCACCACAGCATCAACATCAACATCAACATCACCGTCACCACAGCATCAACATCAACATCACCGTCACCACAGCATCAACATCAACATCACCGTCACCACAGCATCAACATCAACATCACCGTCACCACAGCATCAACATCAACATCAACATCACCGTCACCACAGCATCAACATCAACATCAACATCACCGTCACCACAGCATCAACATCAACATCAACGTCACCACAGCATCAACATCAACATCAACATCACCGTCACCACAGCATCAACATCAACATCACCGTCACCACAGCATCAACATCAACATCACCGTCACCACAGCATCAACATCAACATCACCGTCACCACAGCATCAACATCAACATCAACATCACCGTCACCTCAACATCAACATCACCGTCACCACAGCATCAACATCAACATCACCACAGCATCAACATCACCGTCACCACAGCATCAACATCAACATCACCGTCACCACAGCATCAACATCAACATCACCGTCACCACAGCATCAACATCAACATCACCGTCACCACAGCATCAACATCAACATCACCACAGCATCAACATCACCGTCACCACAGCATCAACATCAACATCACCGTCACCACAGCATCAACATCAACATCACCGTCACCACAGCATCAACATCAACATCAACACAGCATCAACATCACCGTCACCACAGCATCAACATCAACATCACCGTCACCACAGCATCAACATCAACATCACCGTCACCACAGCATCAACATCAACATCAACATCACCGTCACCACAGCATCAACATCAACATCACCGTCACCACAGCATCAACATCAACATCACCGTCACCACAGCATCAACATCAACATCAACATCACCGTCACCACAGCATCAACATCAACATCAACATCACCGTCACCACAGCATCAACATCAACATCACCGTCACCACAGCATCAACATCAACATCACCGTCACCGTCACCACAGCATCAACATCAACATCAACATCACCGTCACCACAGCATCAACATCACCGTCACCACAGCATCAACATCAACATCACCGTCACCACAGCATCAACATCAACATCAACATCACCGTCACCACAGCATCAACATCAACATCAACATCACCGTCACCACAGCATCAACATCAACATCACCGTCACCACAGCATCAACATCAACATCACCATCACCACAGCATCAACATCAACATCACCGTCACCACAGCATCAACATCAACATCAACATCATCACCATCACCACAGCATCAACATCAACATCACCGTCACCACAGCATCAACATCAACATCAACATCAACATCAACATCACCACAGCATCAACATCAACATCAACATCACCATCACCACAGCATCAACATCAACATCACCATCACCACAGCATCAACATCAACATCAACATCATCACCATCACCACAGCAACAACATCAACATCAACATCACCGTCACCACAGCATCAACATCAACATCACCGTCACCACAGCATCAACATCAACATCAACATCACCATCACCACAGCATCAACATCAACATCACCGTCACCACAGCATCAACATCAACATCAACATCACCATCACCATCACCACAGCATCAACATCAACATCAACATCACCGTCACCACAGCATCAACATCAACATCAACATCACCATCACCACAGCATCAACATCAACATCAACATCACCGTCACCACAGCATCAACATCAACATCACCGTCACCACAGCATCAACATCAACATCACCATCACCACAGCATCAACATCAACATCACCGTCACCACAGCATCAACATCAACATCACCATCACCACAGCATCAACATCAACATCACCGTCACCACAGCATCAACATCAACATCACCATCACCACAGCATCAACATCAACATCACCGTCACCACAGCATCAACATCAACATCACCATCACCACAGCATCAACATCAACATCACCGTCACCACAGCATCAACATCAACATCACCATCACCACAGCATCAACATCAACATCACCATCACCACAGCATCAACATCAACATCACCGTCACCACAGCATCAACATCAACATCACCGTCACCACAGCATCAACATCAACATCACCATCACCACAGCATCAACATCAACATCACCGTCACCACAGCATCAACATCAACATCACCGTCACCACAGCATCAACATCAACATCACCGTCACCACAGCATCAACATCAACATCACCATCACCGTCACCACAGCATCAACATCAACATCACCATCACCGTCACCACAGCATCAACATCAACATCAACATCACCGTCACCACAGCATCAACATCAACATCACCACAGCATCAACATCAACATCACCATCACCACAGCATCAACATCAACATCACCATCACCACAGCATCAACATCAACATCACCGTCACCACAGCATCAACATCAACATCACCGTCACCACAGCATCAACATCAACATCACCATCACCACAGCATCAACATCAACATCACCGTCACCACAGCATCAACATCAACATCAACATCACCGTCACCACAGCATCAACATCAACATCAACATCACCATCACCATCACCACAGCATCAACATCAACATCACCATCACCACAGCATCAACATCAACATCACCGTCACCACAGCATCAACATCAACATCAACATCACCGTCACCACAGCATCAACATCAACATCAACATCACCGTCACCACAGCATCAACATCAACATCAACATCAACATCACCATCACCATCACCACAGCATCAACATCAACATCAACATCACCGTCACCACAGCATCAACATCAACATCACCGTCACCACAGCATCAACATCAACATCAACATCACCGTCACCACAGCATCAACATCAACATCAACGTCACCACAGCATCAACATCAACATCAACATCACCGTCACCACAGCATCAACATCAACATCACCGTCACCACAGCATCAACATCAACATCACCGTCACCACAGCATCAACATCAACATCACCGTCACCACAGCATCAACATCAACATCAACATCACCGTCACCTCAACATCAACATCACCGTCACCACAGCATCAACATCAACATCACCACAGCATCAACATCACCGTCACCACAGCATCAACATCAACATCACCGTCACCACAGCATCAACATCAACATCACCGTCACCACAGCATCAACATCAACATCACCGTCACCACAGCATCAACATCAACATCACCACAGCATCAACATCACCGTCACCACAGCATCAACATCAACATCACCGTCACCACAGCATCAACATCAACATCACCGTCACCACAGCATCAACATCAACATCAACACAGCATCAACATCACCGTCACCACAGCATCAACATCAACATCACCGTCACCACAGCATCAACATCAACATCACCGTCACCACAGCATCAACATCAACATCAACATCACCGTCACCACAGCATCAACATCAACATCACCGTCACCACAGCATCAACATCAACATCAACATCACCGTCACCACAGCATCAACATCAACATCAACATCACCGTCACCACAGCATCAACATCAACATCACCGTCACCACAGCATCAACATCAACATCACCGTCACCGTCACCACAGCATCAACATCAACATCAACATCACCGTCACCACAGCATCAACATCACCGTCACCACAGCATCAACATCAACATCACCGTCACCACAGCATCAACATCAACATCAACATCACCGTCACCACAGCATCAACATCAACATCAACATCACCGTCACCACAGCATCAACATCAACATCACCGTCACCACAGCATCAACATCAACATCACCATCACCACAGCATCAACATCAACATCACCGTCACCACAGCATCAACATCAACATCAACATCACCATCACCACAGCATCAACATCAACATCACCGTCACCACAGCATCAACATCAACATCAACATCAACATCAACATCACCACAGCATCAACATCAACATCAACATCACCATCACCACAGCATCAACATCAACATCACCATCACCACAGCATCAACATCAACATCAACATCATCACCATCACCACAGCAACAACATCAACATCAACATCACCGTCACCACAGCATCAACATCAACATCACCGTCACCACAGCATCAACATCAACATCAACATCACCATCACCACAGCATCAACATCAACATCACCGTCACCACAGCATCAACATCAACATCAACATCACCATCACCATCACCACAGCATCAACATCAACATCAACATCACCGTCACCACAGCATCAACATCAACATCAACATCACCATCACCACAGCATCAACATCAACATCAACATCACCGTCACCACAGCATCAACATCAACATCACCGTCACCACAGCATCAACATCAACATCACCATCACCACAGCATCAACATCAACATCACCGTCACCACAGCATCAACATCAACATCACCATCACCACAGCATCAACATCAACATCACCGTCACCACAGCATCAACATCAACATCACCATCACCACAGCATCAACATCAACATCACCGTCACCACAGCATCAACATCAACATCACCATCACCACAGCATCAACATCAACATCACCGTCACCACAGCATCAACATCAACATCACCATCACCACAGCATCAACATCAACATCACCATCACCACAGCATCAACATCAACATCACCGTCACCACAGCATCAACATCAACATCACCGTCACCACAGCATCAACATCAACATCACCATCACCACAGCATCAACATCAACATCACCGTCACCACAGCATCAACATCAACATCACCGTCACCACAGCATCAACATCAACATCACCGTCACCACAGCATCAACATCAACATCACCGTCACCACAGCATCAACATCAACATCACCATCACCGTCACCACAGCATCAACATCAACATCACCATCACCGTCACCACAGCATCAACATCAACATCAACATCACCGTCACCACAGCATCAACATCAACATCACCACAGCATCAACATCAACATCACCATCACCACAGCATCAACATCAACATCACCATCACCACAGCATCAACATCAACATCACCGTCACCACAGCATCAACATCAACATCACCGTCACCACAGCATCAACATCAACATCAACATCACCGTCACCACAGCATCAACATCAACATCAACATCACCATCACCATCACCACAGCATCAACATCAACATCACCATCACCACAGCATCAACATCAACATCACCGTCACCACAGCATCAACATCAACATCAACATCACCGTCACCACAGCATCAACATCAACATCAACATCACCGTCACCACAGCATCAACATCAACATCAACATCAACATCACCATCACCATCACCACAGCATCAACATCAACATCAACATCACCGTCACCACAGCATCAACATCAACATCACCGTCACCACAGCAGCATTATTATCACGCTGACCGGCCGCAGCCATTCACAGCCACTTCGGCCCTGTGGCTGGTTACTTGGGGGGGCATTAAAGTGTCACCAAACCCGTGACTCCACCCGTTAAAGGTGTGAACACTGTTATTAGCTTTTCTCCAAGCAGCTGTTGAATCACGTTATTTGGTTGACGCGTGGCTCAGAGGCGGCGTCAGCCGAACCACACGGCAGAACACGTGTTGTTATGTTCACTCACGTCGGACGTGTGTTACTGTGATGCAGCACTGCAGCAGCACACACGAACATGAATCTTTACGCCATATTTTCTGAGTGAACATCGGCGGCAGAAGCAAGTTTTACCGGGGGGGGGGGGGGGGGTGACGTTTTTTAAATATCTCTCTTAAATGGTACATTCTGAAATATCGCTTTGATCATCTGTCTGTCTTAATTAATAATGAGATGATTTTGGAGAGTGCTGTGGTCGGTTACTGACCCTCCATCTGTGGTTATCAGCCTGCTAATGAAATGTTCAATTTATTTTCATTTATATAGCGCCAAATCACAACAAAGTTGCCTTCTGCGCTTTGAGGCAACTCTGTTGTGATTTGGCGCTATATAAATGAAAATAACTTGAAATTGAAATTAAACATAGATGTAGGGCCCAAAACCAGCACCCATAAAATGACATTATTGTATAATTAGCTCCCATTAGCTTAGTAATGCTCACCTCCGGGGAATGAGCGCCCTCATGGGCCCCTTATCGGCCCTGGGGCCCTTTGGTGCTCATGCTTATCTTCAGATACCACTGCATGAAGCAGATGAGAGTCCATGACCCCCCCAGGACAAAGCACCAGTCTGACACAGGTTCCTCCCCCAGCTGAGGCCGGGACCCGTTCACAGCTGAGTGGACTGAGACAACGCAGATTAAGTGTCTTGTCCAAGGACACAGACAGGTAGTATGGGCCAGATGTGAACTTAGGTCCACATGTGGACACGTAGCTCATTACCCACTCAGCTCGCTGCTCTGCACAAGTAAGTGATCAGAAAATCACACTGATTTTTATCACACATTTACTTGATTTGTGAGCCTGTTATGATACTTAACGTGTATAAAATTACTGATAATATATGAAACCGGGGGGGGAGGGAGCTGGCACCTCCCTGTAGAACCCTGCTTCCACCGCCTATGGGGAAACAAATTTTCCACAAGAACTTCTTTATTTTTAGATCTGTGTTTTGCTCACTGGTGTCAGGTGGGTTGAGTGTGAAAAAGAGGAGTCAGAGGAGGAGGACAAGGAGGAGGCGGAAGAGATGAGGAGGACAAGGAGGAGGAGGGCAAGGAGGAGGAGGAAGGGACGAGGAGGAGGAGTGGACTTGCCTGTCTCTGCTGTGATCCCTCTTTCTTTTTCTTGCCATGTTTGCTGGAGGGGACAAAAAAAACAGAATGTCAGGATGTTGACTCTCTCCCTCTAGTGGTCACAGGGCAGCACTGCCCGTCAGCCGCCATCAAAAGAACATCAGCTTCATCTGGAGCCTCAAACCGAGCTCCAAGAATGCATTAAGACCTCGTGATGTAACTGGGATAAAAGCAAGATGATGGATAATCCCAGAATCCTCTCTTCATCTTACATTCATCTTGCGTTTAACCTCGACAGTCTTGCTTATTAAAAGGAGATATTATCTGCATCTTTCCTCAAACGCTACGCCAGCTTGGCCACACAGGTGTCGGTGCCAGGGATGGGCTCTGGCGTCAGCTCCAGGCCCTGGCACAGATACGGCTGGCAGAGCGCCGCCGGCCACAGGCCGGGCACTGACCTGACACTCAGGCTGAAGACGCGGCGCGCCACCAGGAATCTCATCAGGTAGTAGATGACCACAATGAGCACCAGCAAGCCGAGCACCACCCCGATGATGGCTCCGGTGATCACACCAGCCTGGATGGGCACTGTGGGCAGAGACATAGAGAGAAAGGACCATTAGAGAAGACAAAAGAGCGAGAGGAGGTGGTGATGGGGGGGGAGGTATTGGCATAAGACAAGAGAAAAGGAAGAGATGAGGTGATGAGACGGAGAGAGACATGAAGAAGAAGAAGGTGGAGGAGGGTTGAGGTGGTCAGGAGGGTAGGAGGTGGGAGGTGAAGGTATGAGTGAGGGGGAGAAAAGGAGGGAGGGAGTGACAGCGATCTCAAATAGAGAAGGAGATAAAATTGTAATTGATTTCATTTAACAGGAGGTGAAAGGAATTTTAATAAGGCAGAGCTGAGCTTTATTTGCTCTACTTTGGTGCACAAATTGAGATTAATTTCAGAGTTCTGAGCGATAATAACGGTGGAGAACAGGTGGATTCTGGACTGAGTGCAAATGTAATGAGGAGATGGCAGAAGACGTAAGACTTTCTGTATCCTGAGGAGTCCTGCCGGACCATCTCACCCTTCTCAAAGACCAGCAGTCGAACGCTGGACGGCCGTCCCACGATGTCAGGGGGGTTCTTGGCGTCGCAGGTGAAGGTCCCGTTGTCACTAAATTCCAGGTTCTTCAGCAGGATGGAGCCGTCGCGGCGAGCCGGGTTTCCCACAAACTCCAGCCTGTCCCTGAACGGGCCCTTGTTGTCAACGTAGGCGACGCCGCTGGTGTAGTGGAAGATCTGTGACGGACACAAACGACAGTGTTCAGTCAGCCGGCGATAATAACGACACGCTATAACAGAGACCTAGACGATAACAACAGAGTAATAATCAAGTCTCAGACAGTGACCAGGATAACTCACAACACCATGACCCTGAACCATCCCTTAGTTATGCTGCTATAGACTTAGACTGCTGGGGGGTTCCCATGATGCACTGAGTGTTTCTTTCTCTTTTTGCTCTGTATGCACCACTCTGCATTTAATCATTAGTGATTGATCTCTGCTCCCCTCCACAGCATGTCTTTTTCCTGGTTCTCTCCCTCAGCCCCAACCAGTCCCAGCAGAAGACTGCCCCTCCCTGAGCCTGGTTCTGCTGGAGGTTTCTTCCTGTTAAATGGAGTTTTTCCTTCCCACTGTCGCCAAGTGCTTGCTCATAGGGGGTCGTTTTGACTGTTGGGGTTTTTCTGTAATTATTGTATGGCTTTTGCCTTACAATATAAAGTGCCTTGGGGCAACTGTTTGTTGTGATTTGGCGCTATATAAATAAAATTGATTTGATTTGACTATTCATTTGTAGATTCTGAAGTACTTTTAGACTTATATTCTGTTCAAATCAATTATTATGGACTGCATTTATATAGCACTTTTCCATCTGCATCAGATGCTCAAAGCGCTTTACAATTATGCCTCACATTCGCCCCATTGTCATGGTGCTGCCATACAAGGTGCTCACTAGACACCGGGAGCAATAGGGGATTAAAGGCCTTGCCCAAGGGCCCTTAGTGATTTTCCAGTCAGGCGCGGATTTGAACCCATCATCTTCAGGACTCAAGCCCAACACCTTAACCACTAGACCATCACCTCCCCCAAGGCTTATTATTGAAGCCTTGAGCATTTTTTGACATTTTGGCTTCTGTATCCAGTAAAATGACTCTCTAATTTGGAAAACCTTGTATTCTGGCAGAACTACAGACACTTGGTCACTAATGACTCCCAAAAGATGATCTGGATGGACTCAGTACCAGAACTCTCTGTGGCCCAAAGCTGTCTGTGTTCGTCTGTCCAGTGAAAAACTCAAAAACAACAGACAGATCATCCAATCTTTTCAGGCAACACAAAATTCCCTGAAGATATGCAGTCAGAATTTTCTAACTCTAAGTAAGTTTTTTAAAGCACATGATAAATTCCACTGCTCACAATGGAGGCACTCAGCTCATGCTAACATTAGCCAGTTAGCATCTTATAATATGATGTGACTGGGCTGTCATGCTAACATTAGTCAGTTAGCGTCATATTACATGACGTGAGTTTGCTGTCATGCTAATATTAGCCAAATAGCATCTTATAATATGATGTGACTGGGCTGTCATGCTAACATTAGCCACTTAGCATCTTATAATATGATGTGACTGGGCTGTAATGCTAACATTAGCCAGTTAGCATCTTATAATATGATGTGACTGGGCTGTCATGCTAACATTAGCCAGTTAGCATCTTATAATATGATGTGAGTGGGCTGTCATGCAAACATTGGTCAGTTACCATCATATTATGTGATGTTAGGGGGCTGTCATGCTACCATTAGCCAGTTAGCATCATGTTATGTGACATGAGTGGGCTGTCATGCTTATATTAGACAGTTAACATCAGATAATGTGATGTGAGTAGGCTGTCATGCGAACATTAGCCAGTTAGCATCATATTATGTGATGGGAGTGGGCTGTCATGGTAACATTAGAATGTTAACATCATGTTATGTGATGTTATTGAACTACTAATGTTATCCTATTAGCATCATGTTATGTGACACTAGTGGCCGTCATGCTAATATTAGAAAATTAAAATCATGTTATGACATCAGGGTAAATGTGAGGCATTATTGTAAAGTGCTTTGAGCATCTGATGTAGATGAAAAAGTTATATATAAATGCAGTCCATTTACCATTTATGGGACATTAGCAAACTTTTATGCTGATGTTATGTGATGCTAGCAAGGTTTCATACTGATGTTAGTCCATTAGCGCCATGTTATATGATGCTGATGTTAGTGTTGGAAGGCTCATGAATGAATGAATCCAGTATGAAGGATTAAATCCACAATGAATCACTGCTTTAAGACATTCCCCTCCCTCAGGTCCATAACCCTAATCCACCACAGTTATGTATGTTTTAAACACATTGTGAATCCTCAGAGTGAAGCCGCTCAGCTCATGGTAACATTGAGCCTGATGTCAAGCCACCATGCTATCGCTAATCCAATTAAACAACATATAATTGACTGTAACTTTACTAAAATAGTTCATTATCATTATTTTGGAAATTTTATATGTTTCATTAACTTAACTGAATAAATTTACTAAAAATATATGTTTTAAGTATTTTTATTTTGGGAACCCTTTACTGGATTACAGTGGATTTATCAAAGGGGATTACGCTAGTAAATAATCCACCTGAATCTGTTGTGGGGGAAAAATGTATTTTCTCAAATGTCAAAAGCCACTGTGAAAGGTAAAAGGTGCATGAAGGTTATGGGGCTCATAAACCCCATGAGTGTGTCTGCCTCCGCCATGTGGTAGTTTGGTGGAATTGCACCTGAAACATCAGTTATCTTTTACAACCTCAAACATAGAAACTTCAGTAATGTTCATGTTCATATTGTGCCACCATCTGGTAGTTTGGTTAATTTACACATGTGGGAAGAGTGTTATTCAGCGTAGTGTCACCATCTGGACGTTTGGTCAACTTAAAAAAATGAGGTGGGCTTCATAGATAATTGGCAAAGCTTCTGGGGAAAACCTGGTCTTGTTAGGAGAGACGGCATCCATCCCACTTTGGATGGAGCAGCTCTCATTTCTAGAAATCTGGCCAATTTTCTTAAATCCTCCAAACCGTGACTATCCAGGGTTGGGACCAGGAAGCAGAGTTGTAGCCTTACACACCTCTCTGCAGCTTCTCTCCCCCTGCCATCCCCTCATTACCCCATCCCCGTAGAGACGGTGCCTGCTCCCAGACCACCAATAACCAGCAAAAATCTTACATACATCTTACATCATACAATACCACAACTCTTCTCTGGGCACCCTGTCATAAGCTTTTTCTAAGTCCACAAACACACAATGTAACTCTTTCTGTCCTTCTCTGTACTTTTCCAACAGTATTCTCAGAGCAAACATTGCATCTGTAGTGCTCTTTCTCGGCATGAAACCATATTGCTGCTCACAGATCTTCACCTGTTTTCTAAGTCTAGCTTCTACTACTCTTTCCCATAACTTCATGCTGTGGCTGATCAGCTTTATGCCTCTGTAGTTACTGCAGCTCTGCACATCACCCTTGTTCTTGAAAACAGGAACCAGCACACTTTGTCTCCACTCCTCAGGCATCCTCTCACTTTCCAAGATTTTATTAAACAATCTGGTTAGAAACTCTACTGCCATCTCTCCTAGACATTTCCATGCCTCCATTGGAATGTCATCTGGACCAACTGCCTTTCTACTCTTCATCCTCTTCATAGCAGACCTCACTTCTTCCTTGCTAATCTCTTTTACTTCCTGATTTACTCTCACCACATCATCCAGCCTTTTCTCTCGCTCATTTTCTTTATTCATCAACTCTTCAAAATATTCCCTCCACCTTCTCAGCACACACTCCTCTTGTCAGCACATTACCATGTGCATCTTTTACCACCCTAACCTGCTGCACATCCTTTCCAGCTCTGTCCCTTTGTCTGGCCAATCGGTACAAGTCCTTTTCTCCTTCCTTACTATTCAACTTCTTGTACAGCTCGCAATATGCCTTTTCCTTTGCTTT
The DNA here is from genome assembly GCF_902500255.1 of Thalassophryne amazonica. Taxonomy (NCBI): domain Eukaryota; kingdom Metazoa; phylum Chordata; class Actinopteri; order Batrachoidiformes; family Batrachoididae; genus Thalassophryne; species Thalassophryne amazonica. The sequence goes on along the minus strand of NC_047114.1, from coordinate 1,857,356 downwards.
TGCCACTTCGCTTCTCGCCTGACGCCGCATCTCCTTGTACTCCTGTCTACTTTCTTCATCTCTCCGACTATCCCAAAACTTTTTCGCCAACCTCTTTCTCCTTATGCTTTCCTGGACCTCTTCATTCCACCACCAAGTCTCCTTGTCTTCCTTCCACTGTCCAGATGTCATACCCAGTACTGCCCTAGCTGTCTCCCTCACCACATCTGCAGTACTTTTTCAGTTGTCCAAAATTGCTTCCCCTCCAACTAGTGCTTCTCTCACCTGTTCGCTAAATTTCCCACAACAGTCTTCCTCCTTCAGCTTCCACGATCTGATCCTTTGTTGAGCTCTCACTCTCTTCTTCTTCTTTACCTCTAAAGTCATCCTACAAACAACCATCCTATGCTGTCTAGTGACACTCTCTCCTGCTACCACCTTACAGTCTGTGATTTCTTTTAGCTTGCATCTCCTATAAAGAATGTAGTCCACCTGTGTGCACCTTCCTCCACTCTTATATGTTACCCTGTGCTCCTCCCTTTTCTTAAAGTAGGTATTCACCACAGCCATTTCCATCCTTTTTGCAAAATCAACTATCATCTGTCCTTCCACATTCCTATCCTTGATACCATATCTACCCATTACTTCCTCATCACCTCTGTTCCCTTCACCAACATGCCCATTGAAGTCTGCTCCTATCACCACTCTTTCATGCTTGGGTTCACTCTCCACCACCTCATCTAACACACTCCAGAAATCTTCTTTGTCCTTCATCTCACAACCTACCTGTGGGGCATATGCACTGATGATATTCATCATCACCCCTTCAATTTCCAACTTCACACTCATCACCCTGTCAGACACTCGCTTAACCTCCAACACACTTTTAACATACTCTTCCTTTAAAATCAATCAATCAATCAATCAATCAATCAATCAATTTTTTTTTTATATAGCGCCAAATCACAACAAACAGTTGCCCCAAGGCGCTTTATATTGTAAGGCAAGGCCATACAACAATTATGTAAAACCCCAACGGTCAAAATGACCCCCTGTGACCAAGCACTTGGCTACAGTGGGAAGGAAAAACTCCCTTTTAACAGGAAGAAACCTCCAGCAGAACCAGGCTCAGGGAGGGGCAGTCTTCTGCTGGGACTGGTTGGGGCTGAGGGAAAAAAAAAAAAAAAAAAACGGGAAAAAGACATGCTGTGGAGGGGAGCAGAGATCGATCACTAATGATTAAATGCAGAGTGGTGCATACAGAGCAAAAAGAGAAAGAAACAGTGCATCATGGGAACCCCCCAGCAGTCTACGTCTATAGCAGCATAACTAAGGGATGGTTCAGGGTCACCTGATCCAGCCCTAACTATAAGCTTTAGCAAAAAGGAAAGTTTTAAGCCTAATCTTAAAAGTAGAGAGGGTGTCTGTCTCCCTGATCTGAATTGGGAGCTGGTTCCACAGGAGAGGAGCCTGAAAGCTGAAGGCTCTGCCTCCCATTCTACTCTTACAAACCCTAGGAACTACAAGTAAGCCTGCAGTCTGAGAGCGAAGCGCTCTAATGGGGTGATATGGTACTACGAGGTCCCTAAGATAAGATGGGACCTGATTATTCAAAACCTTATAAGTAAGAAGAAGAATTTTAAATTCTATTCTAGAATTAACAGGAAGCCAATGAAGAGAGGCCAATATGGGTGAGATATGCTCTCTCCTTCTAGTCCCCGTCAGTACTCTAGCTGCAACATTTTGAATTAACTGAAGGCTTTTTAGGGAACTTTTAGGACAACCTGATAATAATGAATTACAATAGTCCAGCCTAGAGGAAATAAATGCATGAATTAGTTTTTCAGCATCACTCTGAGACAAGACCTTTCTAATTTTAGAGATATTGCGTAAATGCAAAAAAGCAGTCCTACATATTTGTTTAATATGCGCTTTGAATGACATATCCTGATCAAAAATGACTCCAAGATTTCTCACAGTATTACTAGAGGTCAGGGTAATGCCATCCAGAGTAAGGATCTGGTTAGACACCATGTTTCTAAGATTTGTGGGGCCAAGTACAATAACTTCAGTTTTATCTGAGTTTAAAAGCAGGAAATTAGAGGTCATCCATGTCTTTATGTCTGTAAGACAATCCTGCAGTTTAGCTAATTGGTGTGTGTCCTCTGGCTTCATGGATAGATAAAGCTGGGTATCATCTGCGTAACAATGAAAATTTAAGCAATACCGTCTAATAATACTGCCTAAGGGAAGCATGTATAAAGTGAATAAAATTGGTCCTAGCACAGAACCCTGTGGAACTCCATAATTAACTTTAGTCTGTGAAGAAGATTCCCCATTTACATGAACAAACTGTAATCTATTAGACAAATATGATTCAAACCACCGCAGCGCAGTGCCTTTAATACCTACGGCATGCTCTAATCTCTGTAATAAAATTTTATGATCAACAGTATCAAAAGCAGCACTGAGGTCCAACAGAACAAGCACAGAGATGAGTCCACTGTCCGAGGCCATAAGAAGATCATTTGTAACCTTCACTAATGCTGTTTCTGTACTATGATGAATTCTAAAACCTGACTGAAACTCTTCAAATAGACCATTCCTCTGCAGATGATCAGTTAGCTGTTTTACAACTACCCTTTCAAGAATTTTTGAGAGAAAAGGAAGGTTGGAGATTGGCCTATAATTAGCTAAGATAGCTGGGTCAAGTGATGGCTTTTTAAGTAATGGTTTAATTACTGCCACCTTAAAAGCCTGTGGTACATAGCCAACTAACAAAGATAGATTGATCATATTTAAGATCGAAGCATTAAATAATGGTAGGGCTTCCTTGAGCAGCCAAATGACCCCAACACCATTTCTCTTCCTGTCCTCACCATGGTACAACAACTTGTACCCACCGCCGATGCTCCTGCTCTTACTTCCCTTCCACTTGGTCTCTTGCACACACAATATGTCTACCTTTCTCCTGTCCATCATATCAGCCAGCTCTCTCCCTTTACCAGTCATACTACCAACATTCAAAGTCCCTACTCTCATTTCCACCCTTCTAGTTTTCTTCTTCTCCCGCTGTTCGTGGCAACGTTTTCCTCCTCTTCTTCGTCGTCTTCACCCAGCGGTAGCCCAATTTCCACCGGCACCCTGTTGGGCAATAGCACCGGTGGCGGACGTTGTTAACCCGGGCCGCGACCGATCCGGTATGGGAATTCGATTCTGAGTCTGCATAGTTGGGTTGGCTTGTTTTACGCCGGATGCCCTTCCTGACGCAACCCTCCTCATTTATCCGGGCTTGGGACCGGCACTCAGAATGTACTGGCTGCACACCCCATGTGGCTGCATTTAATCTATTATTAGACTCAATTGGCTTTGCTCAAAATGTAAATGAGTCCACCCACCACTTTAATCATACCTTAGATCTTGTTCTGGCTTATGGTATGGAAATTGAAGACTTAACAGTATTCCCTGAAAACCCCCTTCTGTCTGATCATTTCTTAATAACATTTACATTTACTCTGATGGACTACCCAGTAGTGGGGAATAAGTTTCATTACAGTAGAAGTCTTTCAGAAAGCGCTGTGACTAGGTTTAAGGATATGATTCCTTCTTTATGTTCTCTAATGGCATGTACCAACACAGTGCAGAGTAGCTACCTAAATTCTGTGAGTGAGATAGATTATCTCGTCAATAGTTTTATATCCTCATTGAGAACAACTTTGGATGCTGTAGCTCCTCTGAAAAAGAGAGCCTTAAATCAGAAGTGCCTGACTCCATGGTATAACTCACAAACTCGCAGCTTAAAGCAGATAACCCGTAAGTTGGAGAGGAAATGGCGTCTCACTAATTTATAAGATCTTCATTTAGCCTGGAAAAAGAGTCTGTTGCTCTATAAAAAAAAAGCCCTCCGTAAAGCTAGGACATCTTACTACTCATCACTAATTGAAGAAAATAATAACAACCCCAGGTTTCTTTTCAGCACTGTAGCCAGGCTGACAAAGAGTCAGAGCTCTATTGAGCCGAGTATTCTTTTAACTTTAACTAGTAATGACTTCATGACTTTCTTTGCTAATAAAATTCTAACTATTAGAGAAAAAATTACTCATAACCATCCCAAAGACATATCGTTATCTTTGGCTGCTTTCAGTGATGCCGGTATTTGGTTAGACTCTTTCTCTCCGATTGTTCTGTCTGAGTTATTTTCATTAGTTACTTCCTCCAAACCATCAACATGTCTATTAGACCCCATTCCTACCAGGCTGCTCAAGGAAGCCCTACCATTAATTAATGCTTCAATCTTAAATATGATCAATCTATCTTTATTAGTTGGCTATGTACCACAGGCTTTTAAGGTGGCAGTAATTAAACCATTACTTAAAAAGCCATCACTTGACCCAGCTATCTTAGCTAATTATAGGCCAATCTCCAACCTTCCTTTTCTCTCAAAGATTCTTGAAAGGGTAGTTGTAAAACAGCTAACTGATCATCTGCAGAGGAATGGTCGATTTGAAGAGTTTCAGTCAGATTTCAGAATTCATCATAGTACAGAAACAGCATTAGTGAAGGTTACAAATGATCTTCTTATGGCCTCAGACAGTGGACTCATCTCTGTGCTTGTTCTGTTAGACCTCAGTGCTGCTTTTGATACTGTTGACCATAAAATTTTATTACAGAGATTAGAGCATGCCATACGTATTAAAGGCACTGCGCTGCGGTGGTTTGAATCATATTTATCTAATAGATTACAGTTTGTTCATGTAAATGGGGAATCTTCTTCAGACTAAGGTTAATTATGGAGTTCCACAAGGTTCTGTGCTAGGACCAATTTTATTCACTTTATACATGCTTCCCTTAGGCAGTATTATTAGACGCCATTGCTTAAATTTTCATTGTTACGCAGATGATACCCAGCTTTATCTATCCATGAAGCCAGAGGACACACACCAATTAACTAAACTGCACTAAAATTAGTTAAACTGCAGGGTTGTCTTACAGACATAAAGACATGGATGACCTCTAATTTCCTGCTTTTAAACTCAGATAAAACTGAAGTTATTGTACTTGGCCCCACAAATCTTAGAAACATGGTGTCTAACCAGATCCTTACTCTGGATGGCATTACCCTGACCTCTAGTAATACTGTGAGAAATCTTGGAGTCATTTTTGATCAGGATATGTCATTCAATGCACATATTAAACAAATATGTAGGACTGCTTTTTTGCATTTGCGCAATATCTCTAAAATTAGAAATGTCTTGTCTCAGAGTGATGCTGAAAAACTAATTCATGCATTTATTTCCTCTAGGCTGGACTATTGTAATTCATTATTATCAGGTTGTCCTAAAAGTTCCCTGAAAAGCCTTCAGTTAATTCAAAATGCTGCAGCTAGAGTACTGACGGGGACTAGAAGGAGAGAGCATATCTCACCCATATTGGCCTCTCTTCATTGGCTTCCTGTTAATTCTAGAATAGAATTTAAAATTCTTCTTCTTACTTATAAGGTTTTGAATAATCAGGTCCCATCTTATCTTAGGGACCTCGTAGTACCATATCACCCCAATAGAGCGCTTCGCTCTCAGACTGCAGGCTTACTTGTAGTTCCTAGGGTTTGTAAGAGTAGAATGGGAGGCAGAGCCTTCAGCTTTCAGGCTCCTCTCCTGTGGAACCAGCTCCCAATTCAGATCAGGGAGACAGACACCCTCTCTACTTTTAAGATTAGGCTTAAAACTTTCCTTTTTGCTAAAGCTTATAGTTAGGGCTGGATCAGGTGACCCTGAACCATCCCTTAGTTATGCTGCTATAGACTTAGACTGATGGGGGGTTCCCATGATGCACTGAGTGTTTCTTTCTCTTTTTGCTCTGTATGCACCACTCTGCATTTAATCATTAGTGATCGATCTCTGCTCCCCTCCACAGCATGTCTTTTTCCTGGTTCTCTCCCTCAGCCCCAACCAGTCCCAGCAGAAGTCTGCCCCTCCCTGAGCCTGGTTCTGCTGTAGGTTTCTTCCTGTTAAAAGGGAGTTTTTCCTTCACACTGTTGGCAAGTGCTTGCTCACAGGGGGTCGTTTTGACCGTTGGGGTTTTTCCGTAATTATTGTATGGCCTTGCCTTACAATATAAAGCGCCTTGGGCAACTGTTTGTTGTGATTTGGCGCTATATAAATAAAATTGATTTGATTTGATTTACACGTCAAACATCAAAAATAACTTCCTGTGTAAGGATGACATGGTATGAGTTTGTATAGTGCCACCATGTGGCTGTTTAGATAAGTTACACCTGAAACATCATTTGCTAGCTTTTATAGGTTTTGAGATACTGACTGTGATTTGGGAAAAGTGTGATCTTGTATAGCAGTTGTGTGTGAAATTATTTTTCAGTTTGTCATTTTCAGTGATTTGCCATGTTTTTACATTCTATATTCCAGCTTCTATTTTCCAGACAATAACTTGCTTTTCTTGTTTTAGCTACTTTGGGAGGTGCTAAGACTTATAACGTATATATCATAGGGATGTTTCTGTCATTCTGTGTACAGAAGTCACAGAAACACAGTGTTAAAGATATTTCGCCTGTGTTCCTCAGGTTAGCATGTGATTCACTGGTCTTCCCAGATTGTTACATAATGTTTCTTCTTGAATTCGTCCAACATATATGTTTCAAAAATAAATGCAGCTTTGACTCCGGTGCAGTTTCTGCTTCATGATGCATTTTTGACAAATGCAGTTTATACTCTGAATTATATGGTAGCTATGACTCAACTTGCAAATTTAAGAAGGACCATAAATAATTTGGTGTGGAGAAAAATAATCTTCCTCAGCTGAAGATGTCTGATTTGAGATCTCCAGCTTGCATAGTAAAGCTCCAATTTACAAGAGTCAAATCAAATCCTCATTTCACTTTAAAATGTAGCAGCTTGGTGTAAATTCAAACTTTTCATTGAAGTCTTTTTTTTTTTTTTTTTTTTTTAATGACTTCTTTATGAGCTGCCTTGAGAGGCTCAAACATCAATATTTTGAAAATATACACAAGCCCCCCCAAAAAAAGAAGTCAAATTCATGAAGCAGCCGTCAGTGTGTGGAGCGTACGCGACTGAAGGAGAGGACACCGGCTGAACAGATGGCACGTTCAGCACCAACAGAGATGATCTGGGGTCAAATCCAGCAAAGAGGAGGAAGTGAAAGGAACGAAAATGACTTAAAATGTTATTAAAAACTTCTATCTAAACTTTCAGATCCAAGTGTAGATTTTTGCGCTTCAGAACGAGCAATGAAATCACACGTGACCTTTGACACACTGCCAACGTCTCTGAAATCAAAGGTGAGATTTTAAATGACAACTGCTCGATGAAAAAGATTTAGGTGTGAAAGTGGAAATCTGTCGATGTGGGCAAAGAAAGTGGGCACAGAAGATAAGATGAGAAATCTGGTTTGAAACTGAGGGCAGAGCTGGAGGTGAAGGGAGGAGATAATGAGAACGGAGGGGAGGGACAAAGGAGGCTGGAGAGGAGGAGATTAAAGGAGGTGGAAGGAGGGAGGCGCAGTCAGGATGGGAAGATGGAGAGATTAGAGAGATCGGAGGAACGATAGGGGCAGGGAGAGTGAAATGAAAGAGCAGCAGACGAAGAGAAACTTTCTGAGGGCAAACTCCAAGTATCATCACCGTGGGCGATAATCTGGGCTCTGCATTTGTCAGATTAAATGTCAGTGATTTACATAGATTCAGTTCAAGTGGAAAATTAAGAACCGAGCTCTCAGTGGGTTATGCTTCATTTCTTAATGCGTCCATACATTAAAAATTCAAAATGAAAGTGGACAACTGCATCTGCCTGGTCTGCTACCAACCAGGGTTTTACATTACTTCTATCTGCTGGAGTGTGATGATGGTGAAATCAGTATTTTGTGACAGCAGGTGGCACCACTGTCAGTGAGTGTGGGTTTCAATCCAAAGCGCCCAGCTAGTGGTCGCACACGAGAAGCACCTCGGAGGTCGGCATGGACTTCAGCGCAGCTCGCAGGGCGAGCAGACACGTGACAAGTGGGAAAAAGATCGAGCCGACTCACAAATATCAAATATATATACACACACACACACGTATGTGTATATGTGTGTACATACAGTAGTGTTCAGAATAATAGTAGTGCTATGTGACTAAAAAGATTAATCCAGGTTTTGAGTATATTTCTTATTGTTACATGGGAAACAAGGTACCAGTAGATTTAGTAGATTCTCACAAATCCAACAAGACCAAGCATTCATGATATGCACACTCTTAAGGCTATGAAATTGGACTATTAGTAAAAAAAAAAAAAAGTAGAAAAGGGGGTGTTCACAATAATAGTAGTGTGGCATTCAGTCAGTGAGTTCGTCAATTTTGTGGAACAAACAGGTGTGAATCAGGTGTCCCCTATTTAAGGATGAAGCCAGCACCTGTTGAACATGCTTTTCTCTTTGAAAGCCTGAGGAAAACAAAAAATTATAGGCTGTTCATCTACAATGATCTCCAATGCTTTAAAATGGACAAAAAAACAAAACAAAAAAAAAACAGACGCGTGGAAGAAAATGGAAAACAACCATCAAAATGGACAGAAGAATAACCAGAATGGCAAAGGCTCAGCCATTGATCAGCTCCAGGATGATCAAAGACAGTCTGGAGTTACCTGTAAGTGCTGTGACAGTTAGAAGACGCCTGTGTGAAGCTAATTTATTTGCAAGAATCCCCCGCAAAGTCCCTCTGTTAAATAAAACACGTGCAGAAGAGGTTACAATTTGCCAAAGAACACATCAACTGGCCTAAAGAGAAATGGAGGAATATTTTGTGGACTGATGAGAGTAAAATTGTTCTTTTTGGGTCCAAGGGCCGCAGACAGTTTGTGAGACGACCCCCAAACTCTGAATTCAAGCCACAGTTCACAGTGAAGACAGTGAAGCATGGTGGTGCAAGCATCATGATATGGGCATGTTTCTCCTACTATGGTGTTGGGCCTATATATCACATACCAGGTATCATGGATCAGTTTGGATATGTCAAAATACTTGAAGAGGTCATGTTGCCTTATGATGAAGAGGACATGCCCTTGAAATGGGTGTTTCAACAAGACAATGACCCCAAGCACACTAGTAAACCAGCAAAATCTTGGTTCCAAACCAACAAAATTAATGCCTCGCAGATGTGAAGAAATCATGAAAAACTGTGGTTATACAACTAAATACTAGTTTAGTGATTCACAGGATTGCTAAAAAAAGCAGTTTGAACATAATAGTTTTGAGTTTGTAGCATCAACAGCAGATGCTACTATTATTGTGAACACCCCCTTTTCTACTTTTTTTTTAACTAATAGCCCAATTTCATAGCCTTAAGAATGTGCATATCATGAATGCTTGGTCTTGTTGGATTTGTGAGAATCTACTGAATCTACTGGTACCTTGTTTCCCATGTAACAATAAGAAATATACTCAAAACCTGGATTAATCTTTTTAGTCACATAGCACTACTATTATTCTGAACACTACTGTATGTATGTGTGTATATATATATATATATATATATATATATATATATATATATGTGGAACCAGCTCCCAATTCAGATCAGGGAGACAGATACCCTCTCTACTTTTAAGATTAGGCTTAAAACTTTCCTTTTCGCTAAGGCTTATAGTTAGGGCTGGATCGGGTGACCCTGGACCATCCCTTGGTTATGTTGCTTTAGACGTAGACTGTGGGGGGGTTCCCATGATGCACTGTTTCTTTCTTTTTTGCTCCGTATGCATCACTCTGCATTTAATCATTAGTGATTGATCTCTGCTCCCCTCCACAGCATGTCTTTTTCCTGGTTCTCTCCCTCAGCCCCAACCAGTCTCAGCAGAAGACTGCCCCTCCCTGAGCCTGGTTCTGCTGGAGGTTTCTTCCTGTTAAAAGGGAGTTTTTCCTTCCCACTGTGGCCAAGTGCTTGCTCATAGGGGGTCGTTTTGACCGTTGGGGTTTTTCATGGTTATTGTATGGCCTTGCCTTGCAATATGGAGCGCCTTGGGGCAACTGTTTGTTGTGATTTGGCGCTATATAAGAAAAAAGTTGATTGATTGATATACCCTGTTCAGGTTGGTGGAGTGTCCTTGCCTCAAGTGGAGGAGTTTAAGTATCTCGGGGTCTTGTTTACGAGTGAGGGACAGATGGAGCGTGAGATCGACAGACGGATCGGTGCAGTGTCTGCAGTGATGCGGTCGCTGTATCGGACCGTTGTGGTGAAGAGAGAGCTGAGTAGGGGGGCAAAGCTCTCGATTTACCGATCGATCTACGTTCCGATCCTCACCTATGGTCATGAGATTTGGCTCATGACCGAAAGAACGAGATCGCGAGTACAAGCGGCCGAGATGAGTTTCCTCCGCAGGGTGGCTGGGCACTCCCTTAGAGATAGGGTGAGGAGCTCAGTCACTCGGGAGGAGCTCAGAGTCGAGCCGCTGCTCCTCCACATCGAAAGGAGCCAGTTGAGGTGGCTCGGGCATCTTTTCCGGATGCCCCCTGGACGCATCGCTGGAGAGGTGTTCTGGGCATGTCCCATCGGGAGGAGGCCCCGGGGAAGACCCAGGACATGCTGGAGGGACTACGTCTCTTGGCTGGCTTGGGAACTCCTTGGGGTTCCGCCGGAGGAGCTGGGGGAGGTGTGTGTGGATTGGGAGGTCTGGGCGGCTTTGCTTGAGCTGCTGCCCCCGCGACCCGACTCTGGATAAAGCGGAAGAAAATGGATGGAGATATATATATATATATATATATATATATATATATATATATATATATATATATATATATATACTTACAACCCCAATTCCAGTGAAGTTGGGACGTTGTGTAAAATGTAAATAAAAACAGAATACAATGATTTTCAAATCCTCTTCAACCTATATTCAATTGAATACACCACAAAGACAAGATATTTAATGTTCAAACTGATAAACGTTATTGTTTTTGTGCAAATATTTGCTCATTTTGAAATGGATGCCTGCAACATGTTTCAAAAAACTGGGACAGTGGTATGTTTCCCACTGTGTTACATCACCTTTCCTTCTAACAACACTCAATAAGCGTTTGGGAACTGAGGACACTAATTGTTGAAGCTTTGTAGGTGGAATTCTTTCCCATTCTTGCTTGATGTATGACTTCAGTTGTTCAACAGTCCGGGGTCTCTGTTGTCGTATTTTGGGCTTCATAATGCGCCACACATTTTCAATGGGCGACAGGTCTGGACTGCAAGCAGGCCAGTCTAGTACCCGCACTCTTTTACTACGAAGTCACGCTGTTGGAACACGTGCAGAATGTGGCTTGGCATCGTCTTGTTGAAATAAGCAGGGACGTCCCTGAAAAAGACGTTGCTTGGATGGCAGCATGTGTTGCTCCAAAACCTGGATGTACCTTTCAGCATTGATGGTGCCATCACAGATGTGTAAGTTGTCCATGCCATGGGCACTAACACACCCCCATACCATCACAGGTGTGTAAGTTGTCCATGTCATGGGCACTAACACACCCCCATACCATCACAGGTGTGTAAGTTGTCCATGCCATGGGCACTAACACACCCCCATACCATCACAGATGTGTAAGTTGTCCATGTCATGGGCACTAACACACCCCCATACCATCACAGGTGTGTAAGTTGTCCATGTCATGGGCACTAACACACCCCCACACCATCACAGGTGTGTAAGTTGTCCATGTCATGGGCACTAACACACCCCCATACCATCACAGGTGTGTAAGTTGTCCATGCCATGGGCACTAACACACCCCCACACCATCACAGATGCTGGCTTTTGAACTTTGCGCTGGTAACAATCTGGATGGTCTTTTTCCTCTTTTGTCCAGAGGACACGACATCCATGATTTCCAAAAACAATTTGAAATGTGGACTCATCAGACCACAGCACACTTTTCCACTTTGTGTCTGTCCATTTCAAACGAGCTCGGGCCCAGAGAAGGCGGCGGTGTTTCTTGATGTTGTTGATGTTTGACTTTCACTTTTCATGGTAGAGTTTTAACTTGTACTTGTAGATGTAGCGATGAAATGTGTTAACTGACAATGGTTTTCTGCAGTGTTCCTGAGCCATGCGGTAAGATCCTTTACACAATGATGTCAGTATTTAATGCAGTGCCCCCTGAGGGATCGAAGGTCACGGACATTCAATGTTGGTTTTCGGCCTTGCCGCTTACGTGTAGAAAGTTCTCCAGATTCTCTGAATCTTCTGATTATATTATGGACTGTAGATGATGGAATCCCTAAATTGCTTGTAATTGAACATTGAGAAACATTGTTCTTAAACTGTTGGACTATTTTTTTTCACGCAGTTGTTCACAAAGTGCTGATCCTCACCCCATCTTTCCTCGTGAATGGCTGAGCCTTTTGGTGATGCTTCTTTTATACCAAATCATGACACTCGCCTCTTTCCAATTAACCTGTTCACTTGTGGAATGTTCCAAACAGGTGTTCTTTGAGCATTCATCAACTTTCCCAGTTTTTTGTTGCCCCGTCCCAGCTTTTTTGAAACGTGTTGCAGGCATCCATTTCAAAATGAGCAAATATTTGCACAAAAACAATAAAGTTTATCAGTTTGAACATTAAATATCTTGTCTTTGTGGTGTATTCAACTGAATATAGGTTGAAGAGGATTTGCTAATCATATTCTGTGTCCCAGCTTCATTGGAATTGGGGTTGTATATATATGTGTGTGTGTGTGTGTGTGTGTGTGTGTGTGTGTGTGTGTGTGTGTGTGTGTGTGTGTGTGTGTGTGTGTGTGTGTGTGTGTGTGTGTGTGTGTGTGTGTGTACAATCAGAGATTCTTGAGTTCTTGAAGTCCTTTGAGTTGTGTGTGTTTGTATTACAGAGATGGTGTCCCGGGAGCCATCAGGCCTGTATGTCCAGGAGAAGGTCACATCCTCTGAGGTCCAACGCCAAGAGAAGAATGAGCAGGACAGCCGGACATCAGAGCCCACCAGGGCGTGGCGTTCCCAGCCGGTGTAAATCACAATGGCCTGGGAACGCTCAGACACTGAGATTAAAAAGAAGAAGAAGAAGGTTAGATATAATCAGTATCGGTCCACAATCAGTCTGTGATTGTTACCGAGAATATTTTGTGTTTCAAACTTTTTAAAAGCCTAAATATTTGAGGGCCATGAACTATGAAGCTGAATCAAACATCCAGTAAGGGGTGCCAAATGTCGTGCCCCATAGAACCAGTAGGGCGCAGCAAACCCATCCATCCATTTTCTATCCCGGCTTATTCCAGTTAAAGGTCACAGGGCGCTGGAACCTTTCCCAGCTGTCACTGGGTGAGAGGCAGGGCTGACTCTGGACAGGACGCCTGTCCATCACAGGGACACACACAGACAAACAAACACATTCACACGCTCACTCACAGACAATTTAAAGTGTCCAGTCCATCTAACCCGAATGTCTTTGGATGTGGAAGGAAGTTGGAGCACCGGAGGGAACGCACACAAACACGGGGAGAACAGGCAAACTCCACACAGAAAGGACCAGGTGGGAAGTGATCCCACAACCTTATAATTTTCACTGTGAAACATTTAAATGTTTTAGGACCATGTGTTCACTGTCATACGTATGATAATGACAGCAGAGAGAATATCACAACAAATGTGAAGGAATCCATCAAATTACTGCTGAGATTTGACAGAAAAACCAAACTCTTCTTTAAAAAAGCCGTTTCAGTTTTGACGTTACCATATGATGATATGACTGACATCAAGTCAGGGTTCAGTACTAACATCATACTGGTTGAGATCTAGCTCCAGACAGACGGACACAAACACACTGTTGCAAACTGGTGTGGAAACTCGAGGGGCACACAAAGCGAGCGCACGCACACACACACACACACACACACACACACACACACACACACACACACACACACACACACACACACACACACACACACACACACACACACAGGCCCATGCACGCAGGATGTCCAAAGACATTACTACTTCAAAATGCAGCCTGACTTACTTTATTCAGCACAGTTTTGTGATGTCATAAAGCAAGCACATTTAAAAAAAAAACAAAAGGCATCAAAGGAAAATCTCAATGTTAAAAAAAAAGAGAAGGGAAATAAAACTGACACACATTCTGAGAAATATCAACATTAAATCATCTCTTTCATGACCATCTGTCCACAAAGTCTCATCCAAATCCATCTTCTGCTTTTTTAGATAAATTAAACACAGCCACACCAGGCAGGTCACATGACTTTTGACCTCCACCGTCAGTCTGCAGAAGTCAAGTCACAAACGCTTCCCATCTGCAGTCAGAAGGTCCACAAAGCACCAGTGTCATCTCTGTTTCAGGTTCATCCCTTTAAAGTGCAACAGAAACACTTCATCTGTGCACCCACGTGCACATTTAGTGTGATCGATTCAGACGTGCGCACAGGAAAATGTTGGGGTTAATACGGAAGTCACAATGCTCAGCTTCTCAGAGTCAAAGGGGAACACAGTTTTCTCCATTAATATGGATTTCGCTGGCTTAATCGTGTGTGCAGTTTATGCTTGAAAAATATTTAATGATCAACAGAAAAAATCTGAATAAATAAATTTCAAAAATCTAATCAATATTTACTTTGTAGAAATGCACTTGAGAGGTCCAGGTGTGGAAGAAGGTTTGGTTAGTTTCAGGGCCTTACCGCCAGCCCGCGCAAAGAAAAAAAAAAAAAAAAACTGTCAATGCAATCACGTTGGACATTTTTAATTAAAAATCTGACAGAACTGTAAATGTCGACTGAGGGGACGAGAGGCGGAGCTTTGGTCACCTGTTGTCTGCCTGAGGTGGAAGTAAAGATGAAGTGTTTCCCTGCAGGAGTGTTATTGTTTTTTTGGATTAATTAAGACACCGTTAGTGCAGCAACAGCTAAAAACTGCAATTTAGTGGAGAGAAGTAGAAGAAAGTGTAGTAATGTAATGATAAAGCGATTAATTCAGCACTAAGCCGACTGACCCCTTTAATTATCAGGTCCATCACTTCCTGTCCTTGTTTAACGCCACATCAGTGCGAAGACACCAGAACGGCTTTTATTCAGACCTCATCAAGACAAACACCGAGACCAGTTCAAAGAGCGTTTAGTTCAGTTGGCTGGATGGTTGTTTTTTTTTTACCTATTCCCAGGAGGACGACCGATGCCAGCACCAAAAACATCAGCATGGTTTCTTTCACAGAGCTCCCAGTGAGTGATGCTGCCGGAGCGCCGGAGTGCCACTCTGGACCGAGCAGAAAGAAAGACTGGAGGCTGCAGGACACCGGGACAGACGGCTTCAGGACAGGACAACAAGAGGACAGCCTCTGTCCACTGGTTTATACCCGACCACACCCCTCGCCCCAGGCCCCCCGGCTCAGCCCATTCCTCCTCTCCTCTCCTCTCCTGTCCCCTCCTCTCCTCTCCTCTCTGCTCATTTAAATAAATGACACACATTATCTTCTGAAGTGGAAGCAGGAGAGGGACACCTGCACTGTACAGGAGACAACAAATTAATTTAGCGAAACAACAGGCGACTTGGGGCAAATTTGCAAAGTGCATCCCGCAACGGATGCGTCAGATCGCACAACGCGAGCTGAGAGAAAATGCTAATGAACACTTGGCGTGTGGACGCACGTGAAGATGTGTGACAGGAATCATGACCATCTGCGCGTTATCGCTGATTATGTGGAAATATGGTGAGGGAGCAGGTGGGGGACAGCGAGATCAGGCCGTCTCCTCCTCACTCTGCACCTTCGCTCAAGGTCAGAGGTCAGCGGTTGAAACAAAGGCCCGACTATTCTCTCTCACTCTCTCTTTCTCTGAGTCCTCCCTCTGTCCAGATTCCTGTCATTTGCTGACGACGAGGACTCAGAGACAAAGGAGAGCGAGGGGGACGGGGCTGACTGCTGTTCGCTCGTCTGTCAATGGCGCTTTCTTCCTCCGCGGTTCTTTCTCCACCTTCCCAAACAAAGCTGCATATTGAGCGTGCAGCACCCACTCCTCGCCACCCGCCAGCACGGACAGCGAGAGGACTAGGGAGAGACCTGCAGCACGTAGACGAGTTGATATGAGGACAGACACGAGCAGAGAGCGAGCAGACGGGCAAAAAGCGTCCGGAGGCCTCATTCCATCATTTTGTCACCCGTCATACGACATAAATATGCATCCATTTAGCCGCTGGCAGCAGAGCTGCGAATACGTGCACAAATTAATGGCGTGCGGCGCTCTGCCAGCTTTTGCAAAACACACAAGCTGGAATCAGTTTTTCAGCTCATCATGTGAAACATCCGTCACGATGCAGATCCTCCGGGGAATCCAAAGTACAGCAATGTGAAAATGTTCCTGCATGATTCATGATGTTCACACTGAACTGAACACGAGTCAACAACAGTCTGTCGAAACAGAAAGTGCAGGTTTAATACGCTAAATGTGACCCAGAACTTCTTCACATCACTGTGTTGGTGCAGAATTCGGTCACACTCAGAGGGTTTTCAGGTATGAACTACATGTTGAAAGGGGTCCAAGAGCACAAAATGTTTTTTATTTACCTTTTCTTTTGAAACAGATTTGTCATTTCATGTTAAACAGCCTCAAAGCTTCACATTTTTTGGCTGTGCAAAACCCTCTATTTTGACGAAAACAGACCTGCAACAGCTCGTTTTAGACTTCTGTGACATATGTTAACAACATCCATATCTGAGACCCGCCCCCTCACAGCAGCTTGGTTCTGTCCGTTGCAGGTCCATTTCCAGACGAGTAAACGGAGTAAACGGGTCTGATGAGAAATACGTGACAAATCATTTTAATTCAATTGCAGTGACACATGTGACAAAGAACAGTTAGTTACTTTTATACAGAAAGTGGAAAAATGGTTTTCAGTGCATCTCAAATGAGAGAAAGCCAGTCATTCCAAATGAGAGAAAGCCAGTTTAAAAAACCTAACTAGAGCCCAACTAATATGCCACTTGGCCAGTAATATCGGCTGATATGAGCCTTTCACAAACATATAAATATCAGTAGTATTTTTGCTGGTATTAAAACTTTTACACTCCCAACTAAACAATTCTGAAAAACACTTTGTTAGTTGGAAATAGTGTCATTCCATAGCTCGTACAGCAGAGGGCGCTCTGACAACATTGCTGACAATGCAAAGCATGGCTGGGACCCCATCGCCCCTTGGTCCCATAAGCTACAAGAGACAGAAGCAAAGCAACTATTCATTTTCAATCAGAGTTTTACAGCGAGAAGAGACAAGTGGTCGCTATGCCACCAGCTAGGCAGGGCCAAGATAGATACATTTATGGTGTGACACAAAAATGGCCAATCCATGGGAAAGTAGCATAACGGGAGTGTGATGTACGTTGGTTGGTTGTTGATTTATAGTTATTTGTCATATAATTCATGTTTCAAATGTAAATTATCAAGTCTCATTTACATTTGTCACAATAGATTATGAAATATTTATGTCCTATATATATCAGCAGGTGGCACAGTGGAATAGTGGTTAGCACTGTTACCTCACAGCAACAAGGTCATGGGATTGATTCCCACCTGTGGCCTTTCTGTGTGGACTTTGCATGTTCTCACAGTGTTTGTGTGGGTTCCCTCTGGGGGCTCTGGCTTCCTCCCACATCCAGAGACATGCAGGTTAGATGGACTGGAAACTTTAAACTGTCCGTAGGTGTGAATGTGTTTGTTTGTCTGTATGTGACCCTGTGACAGACTGGCGTCCTGTCCAGGGTGAACCTGCCTCACATCCTGTGACTGCTGGGATAGGCTCCAGCCCCCCATCACCCTTAATTGCAGTATGGGCTGCTCAGGCATACAAGCAATGAGTTGAACGACTGTTTGTTTGCATTGTTTTTTGTGTGTATCACTGATCAGCTGCACACGGAACGAGTTCCCTGTTTTTATTGGCTGATTACAGCTTTATACAGTGAGACAAAGAGAAAATTAAAATTCAGGAGGAATTCCGTATGTGTTTTAAACCTTAGGTGATGATACTGATTGTGATTTTTGTGTAGTGGGCGTGGTTTCATTGATGGCTGTAACCATAGACATTATAAAGCGTAGATGCTGCATTGGTTGCTGAGGTGCAAGAAATGCGGCCACCATCTTGGACCAGTCACAAGGCACAGTGAAGGTTTGAGTTTATATTCTTGTTCATTTTTTTTTTTTTTTGAGTCTTCTATAAACACAATTGATTTGTTCTTTATTTTCTCTCTTCTGTAAAGTGTCGTTTAGCACTGTGTAAAGTGCTATATAAATAAAATGCATCATTGTTATTATTAACATGTATATGTTACAGACATGAACGAGTGAAGCTCTTCAGCATCACACCACCTTGTTTAGGTCCTTCAGACTTTTTTTGAGCAAATGCTTCAGAGGAGCATTAGCATGACTAAAACCTTCCAGCTTCTGGGGGGGAGCAAGCCCTCTTAACCCCCTTCCAATTGAAGCATTTTTTTTAACGTAGATGTAAATTAATATTTAACATTTTTACCTAGTTGACAGTCGGGCTGCACAATATGGTCAAATTATCATATCGCAATATTGTCATATCAGTATATACAATATGACTATGATTTGACACAAAGTGCAGCAACAGTGAAATTTAAACCTTCTTAAACTAAACAGTAATAATACCACACTCATTTGGCACTCATCAGAAGGTTAGGATACTGTGCCCTCCAAAAGTATTGGGACACATTTTAATTTGTTTATGCCATTTTAAATACAAGAAATACAAAAATATAAAGAATAAAAATTTCTAAAATTATCTTCCTCAAAATCAAGCTGAAAGCAAATCTCTAAAACTTGATAAAACCTGTAAATAATAATCAGTTTTATTGCTGGTTTTCTTTACACAAGTCAGGGGATGGAAACATGAACAATATGTCTTGGATTTTATTTACATCAGTTATGAAGAAATACAAAAGTTTCTTTCACCAAAACCTCAAATCTAGGCAGTGGTGGGCACAGATAACCAAAAAATTAACTTCGATAACAGATAATCAGATAACTGAAAAGTTATCTTCGATAAAGATAAAACGATAAACCACCCAAAAATGTAACAGAAGTTACAGATAACCGATCATCTCCAGTATTGTCTCCGGTACACTTGCAACTACTAACAAGCTGATTTTGAGTTTTAACACCGCGATCGCTTTTGGAAGCATCAAAAGCAACAACAGACCCAAACAACGAGTCAGCACTTCTGTCTTTGAGCATCCTGCCCCCTGCTGGAAGCTCCAGTTTACTACATGGCTTCCAGCAGAAACGCAACTGGGAGAAGCCACAAAGCTCAACTCTACTCAATCACAGTGCTGCCATCAGGCGGAGGTCTTGGAAAATAAAGCAGTGCTGAGTTATGGTTTGGTGTATAAATAAAATAAATACTGATAGAATAACTCCATTAATGTCAATTCTGTCATTTGTACAAACTTAAAATATAACATATATCTTTAAATGTTGAATAATGCACTAATTCTGAAGTTTTGTAACAAACACAGACAGATTGCATTCTGGGTAAAATGTGCCACCGGTAACACTGATTGGATGATTCATTCTATGTAAACCAATACATTAATGTGAGGTGTGTCGTGTGTTGGTGTTTACAGATAAATGTGCTTTTGTAAAATATGCCATTTTTTAGTTGTAAAAAAAGGCATTTTCTAAAAAAAAAAAGCCAAGTTGTAATTAGATAACCGTCTGATATAACCGGTGTCAAAATAAATAGAACACTGCCATGATCTACTGGTGCCTGTGTGAGTTTTGGGTTTAGTTTTGGGTTTCAGGTTAATCGCATGTCCTGCATCGTTTAGTATACATGGAGTAACGAGTTTAACATCTCGCGACCACCTCCTGATCGGCGATCGTATGGTCACATGAAAATCAAACCTGTTTGATATTCTGGTCGGATGTCGTGAGGGTATCCTGCTGCTGTAGAGCTACAAGCGCCCAAACTCTCACACTGTCCCTGTGCAAAAACCGCAGACCTGTCTTGTAATGTTTTTTTTTTAAACTTTGATGTCTCCCATCGAGAGTTTTTGTAAATTAAGTTTGAAAAAAAAGCTTCTGTTTACGTTTTGCTTCTGGAAACACAAATCCGACATGTGGTTTTTGAACATACAATGTGTGTGAGAACATAAGTCGTGCACTCTGAACTTTTACACCATGCAGTTCTGTGGTACAGTTTGAGCTGGAACAGAGTACAGTGATTGAAAATATCAGCCCAGCTTCAGAGCCAATACTGCCATGAACACTATTGGCCAGTAGATGGCAGTAGAGACCTGGAAGACTTGCCAAAACAATCACACACCCCCCCATCACCCATAATGCACCTGGACACAGCATGTCCACACTAAATGTTATGTGTCGGACGCAGTCGGAGAACCGACCAGAGTTTGAAGTAGGACCCAGCATAAAGGAAACAGAGCACGGTTCAAAGGATAACAGAATTTAATGACATAACAGTGAGTGCTAAACAAATAAGTGCGCGGTCTGGCGAGGTGGAAGAACGGTGCACTCCCAGCAGCACAAACGGTCCGGAGCCAGAACAGTTCGTACCCAAGGACCCCGCCGACACCCCCCAGGTGGCCGCGACCAACCGAGTCTGTGAAAGAAGAAACCATCATGTGAGTCCACCACTCCACACACAGAGAGACCACTCAAAGGTGTACATAAACAGCAAACACTTCCTGGCTTAATCACCAATCAGCTTCCCACCCTGCAGGCATGGAACACCCAGTTCAATTCTCCACTGCAGTGGAAGCTGATTAAACGACTAACATAACAGCTCAATATAATAAGGTGTGAGGGACACCACATCTACTGACTGTACTCATGTTAGTCACAAAACCTAAAGTACCTCAGGAAGTGTGCTGACGAGCATGAGACCTCACCCCCTCCTCTTTCACAGACCATGGCATCAAACCTGGTACGGTCTCTGCGTCCATGATGATGAGATGGTTCTCTAAACATCGATCTCACCCATCTGGTCACAAGGTCGAGTCTCTGGCAAATACACACTGTGTACTCCAGACTTAAATGCAACCATGCCCCAATCCATATAAATGCACCACAGCTGTGAGTCCTGACGAGCTGCACATGACCAGCCTCAGGTGATCAGGGTGAGGTCCTAATAACTCAGCCACACAGCCACTCAGTCCTGAACGCATGCCACCTGGAAGGAAAAACAAAAGACAGAAAACAGAAGACAGAAACAAAAGCCAGCCAGGCACCCCAGCCACAACACTAAAACCTTAAAAGCCTCCTGTGGGTTCACCACCTGCAAAGGGGGCCATGGGGGTCAGGTGCAGAGAGGACTGGGTGGCGGTCGAGGGCGGGTGGCCCGGCGGCCCGGTCCATGCTCACAGCCCCTGGCTGTTGGGACGTGGAATGTCACCTCGCTGGGGGGGGGGGAAGGAGCCTGAGCTTGTGCGGGAGGTTGAGCGATACCGACTAGAAATAGTCGGGCTCACCTCCACGCACAGCTTGGGTTCTGGTACCCAACTCCTGGAAAGGGGCTGGACGCTTCATTTTTCTGGCGTTGCCGACGGGGAGAGGTGGAAAGCAGGGGTCGCATTGCTTATTGCTCCCCAGCTCAGTCGCCATGTGTTGGAGTTCACTCCAGTGAACGAGAGGGTTGCGTCCCTACGCCTTTGTGTCGGGGACAGGTCTCTCACTGTTGTCTCGGTCTACGGGCCGAGCGGCAGTGCAGAGTACCCAACCTTCTTGGAGTCCCTGGGAGGGGTACTAGATAGTGCTCCGACATGTATGACGACTCCATTGTTCTCCTGGGGGATTTCTATGCTCACGTGGGTGGCGACAGTGAGACCTGGAGGGGGGTGATCGGGAATCACGGCCTCCCCGATCTGAACCCGAGTGGTGTTCAGTTGTTGGACTTATGTGCTAGTCAGAGTTTGTCCATCACAAACACCATGTTCGAGCACAAGGGTGTCCATAAGTGCACGTGGCACCAGGACACCCTGAGCCGGAGGTGAATGATCGACTTTGTAGTCGTATCATCTGACCTTCGGCCACGTGTCTTGGACACTCGAGTGAAGAGAGGGGCAGAGCTGTCGACCGATCACCACCTGGTGGTGAGTTGGATCCGCTGGGAGGGGAGGAAAATGGTCAGACCTGGAAGGCCCAAACGTATCATGAGGGTCTGCTGGGAATGACTGGCGGAACCCTCTGTCAGCGAGGTCTTCAACTCCCACCTTCGGGAGAGCTTCTCCCAGATCCCGGGGGAGGTTGGAGACATGGAGTCCGAGTGGACCATGTTCTCCACCTCCATTGTCGATGCAGCCGCTCGTAACTGTGGCCGCAAGGTCTCTGGTGCCTGTCACGGCGGCAATCCCCGAACCCGGTGGTGGACGCCGGAAGTAAGGGATGCCGTCAAGCTGAAGAAGGAGTCCTACTTATCTTTGTTGGTAGGTGGGACCCCAGAGGCAGCTGAAAGGTACCGGCAGGCCAAGCGTGCCGCAGCCCGTGCGGTCGCAGAGGCAAAAACTCGGGTCTGGGAGAAGTTCAGGGAGGCCATGGAGGAGGACTATCGGTTGGCCTCGAAGAGATTCTGGCAAACCATCCAACGCCTCAGGAGGCGGAAGCAGCTCTCCACCAGCACTGTTTACGGTGCGGGTGGGGAGCTGTTGACCCTGACTGGGGATGTTGTCGGGCAGTGGAAGGAGTACTTCGAGGATCTCCTCAATCCCATTGTCACGTCTTCCGTAGAGGAAGCAGAGACTGGGGACTCAGAAGCGGACTCATCCATTACCTAGGCCAAAGTCACCGAGGTGGTTAGAAAGCTCCTCGGTGGCAAGGCTCCTGGTGTGGATAAAATCCGTCCTGAGTACCTTAAGTCTCTGGATGTTGTGGGACTGTCTTGGCTGACATGCCTCTGCAACGTCGCGTGGCGATCGGGGACATTGCCTCTGGATTGGCAGACCGGGGTGGTGGTCCCTCTGTTTAAGAAGGGGGACTGGAGGGTGCGTTCCAGATATAGGGGGATCACACTCCTCAGCCTCCCCGGTAAGCTCTATTCCAGAGTACTGGAGAGGAGAATTCGACCGATGATCGAACCGCGGATTCAGGAGGAGCAGTGTGGTTTTCATCCTGGTCGCGGCACACTGGACCAGCTCTACACGCTCCATCGGGTGCTTGAGGGTTCATGGGAGTTCGCCCAACCAGTCCACATGTGTTTTGTGGATCTGGAGAAGGCATTCGACCGTGTCCCTCGGGGCACCCTGTGGGGGGTGTTCCGGGAGTATGGGGTCCGGGGTCCTTTGCTAAGGGCAGGAGCTTGGTTCACATTGCCGGTAGTAAGTCAAACCTGTTTCCAGTGCACGTTGGCCTCCGCCAGGGCTGCCCTTTGTCACCGGTTCTGTTCATTATTTTTATGGACAGAATTTCTAGGCGCAGCCAGGGTGTAGAGGGGGTCTGGTTTGGGAACCACAGAATCTCGTCTCTGCTGTTTGCGTACGATGTGGTTCTGTTGGCTTCGTCAAATCAGGACATTCAGCGTGCACTGGGGCGGTTTACAGCCGAGTGTGAAGCGTCCGGGATGAAGATCAGCACCTCCAAATCCGAGGCCATGGTTCTCGACTGGAAAAAGGTGCTTTGCCCTCTTCAGGTCGGTGGAGTGTCCTTGCCTCAAGTGGAGGAGTTTAAGTATCTCGGGGTCTTGTTCACGAGTGAGGGACGGATGGAGCGTGAGATCGATAGATGAATCGGTGCAGCGTCTGCAGTGATGCGGTCACTGTATCAGACCATCGTGGTGAAGAGAGAGCTGAGTAGGGGGGCGAAGCTCTCGATTTACCGATCGATCTACGTTCCAATCCTCACCTATGGTCATGAGATTTGGCTCATGACCGAAAGAACGAGATCGCGAGTACAAGCGGCCGAGATGAGTTTCCTCCGCAGGGTGGCTGGGCATTCCCTTAGAGATATGGTGAGGAGCTCAGTCACTCGGGAGGCGCTCGGAGTCGAGCCGCTGCTCCTCCACGTCGAAAGGAGTCAGTTGAGGTGGCTCGGGCATCTTTTCCGGATGCCCCCTGGAAGCCTCGCTGGAGAGGTGTTCCGGGCACGTCCCATTGGGAGGAGGCCCCGGGGAAGACCCAGGACACACTGGAGGGACTACATCTCTCAGGTGGCTTGGGAACGCCTTGGGGTTTCCCCGGAGGAGCTGGGGGAGGTGTGTGTGGATCGGGAGGTCTGGGCGGCTTTGGTTGAGCTGCTGCCCCCGCGACCCGACTCCAGATAAAGCGGAAGAAAATGGATGGATGGATGGATGGATGTCCAAAATAAGTTTGGTTAAAATTTGAACCATAAGTTAAAAATGTATATCTCTGGATGTCTTGGGTGATATTGGCCGCATATCAGTATGGGGTTAAAAGAAATGAGTTTTTTTTTTTTTTTTGGTGACCAGTTCCCCTTTGCCTGTAGAGGATAGAGCAGTTTCTTCTAGAAGCAGTTCTCTTCTGTTTGTAGAGGACAGAACTACACATCTGTTCACCTTTGTTTACCACGTTAACAGTCTAAAAATTCGATAATTATCAGATTATCAGAACTGTGCCTACCACTGAATCTAGTCTTTCATCTCAAATGCACTTTCTGTCAAATTGTAGCAGAACGTTCAGGTCTTCTTTATAAGAAAATCCTCGGAAGCTGGATTTTATATTTTTAATTCATTTATGTCAAGTTGTAGACATTTGCTTTCAGTTTGAGTTTAAGGAAGATAACTTAAGATTTATTTATCTAAAGTTCTGTCACTGGTGTGTCACTCAGACAGCAAAATTAAGAGGTTATTTAAAAAATAAGTCCTTCAGAGAGCAAAATTAAGAGGTTACACAGGTTTTATACAGAGCACAGGAGGAATAAATATCTATATTTCTTTCACCCTGAGTGTCTTCACGTCATATATCAACAGCTGCCTGTTCATTTAAAATCACTGGAGAAACACGTATATATATAAGGCAACGCAAATTAAAGGAGCAATCTGCTTTGAACAACCTGAACCTCATTTCTGGCATAAAAGAGTCGTTTACTCACCAATATAACTCTGGTGTCATTATTAGTCCACGGTTCCAATGATGTGTTCAGTTCAAATCTGAGTCAAACATTTTTCTTCTTCTACTAAGGTGGACTAGAACTTTTTGTGGTACACAGCACCAACTACTGGACTGGAGGAACCTTACAGTCGATGTGACTCACTGATTTCAAAATGCAGCTCTTTCAACCAGACGTGCAGTGCCGTGACATTTCAATCATCTGTGTCCAATGAGATTTCAGGGGAGTCCAGTGTAACCGTAGCCTCCGCCCTAGCTCCACGTATGCCAGGAAGTGTTCAACATTTGACATATCCTGTTTCACTGTGGACTCAAAATTTGCCATTTCCTGTTTGGGACTTCCTGTACCATAAGCAAGCTTTGCTCCACTGTGTCGTTTCGCTCGGCTTGATAAAACAGTTGCGTGTTTTTTTCCTTCTTGTCTGCAGCTGTTACAGTATTTATTCCTGTGTTTATAACAGATTTAACTTCTTGTTATAATCGTTCAGACGAGCTGCGCTCTGATGCGATCTGCTGACATCACCACTCGCCCTGTTCACTGCTTCTTTACTCCAATTAACTTGTCCAAGTCCAGCAGTTGCTCCAGAGGCTGTGGTGTTGGTGTGAATAGTGATGCCGAAAGGCCCGAGTGCGCTTCTTTTATGACCGCAATGCAGATGCCGTCTGAGTTATACATATTTTCATTTTCTGTGATACATAACATTTGTATTGTTAAAGTTTTATATAGAAATATAATGTATTCAATACTCAGTATTTTGTTCACATATATATATTTATATATAGTCTAATAATATATTGTCTCTTCAAATTACTAAAATAGTTTACTTTACTGCCATTATCTTCTTCTCTATAATATATTAGTGTGTGTATATGTGTATATGTAAATATGTATAATGTGTGTTTTTACAGTGTTTGCAAAATACCTGTCTCTAGTCTGTATCAGAATATTCTATTACTGTTAATCCCACTATCAATATTAAAATCCAATGAACCATTTGTGCATTATCATAGCTACATGTATGACGTCTGCAGAAAAAAAAGAAACACGTGAAAATCAGTTTAGTATTTAGAGGGTTAGGAGCGGGTCAGATGACCTGTCTATTATGGCGGCCCCACGGCTCGTCAGTGCCAACAGGCAGCAGCAGCCGAAGAGGCGTCTACTCTCTTTATAATGTCTATGGCTGTAACTGCTCAAGTCACTGTGATTAGGTAGTCATGTGACGCACACAGTGGAAAAGGACCAATAAGCAGGCACAGAGTGACGATGTCACTGGGTATTTTTGGCTGAAATATTTAAATTACTGTATTTTCTGAAGTGTACATTTTTTAAAAGTCAGGGCGGCCCTGTTACTTATATACTGAAAAATCATACATTTGTTATTAATAATAAATATAATGACTATTTCATTTCCTGGGACAGTCTGATATAAATTAAGTCCAATCAAAAGAATAAATGTGAATAATAAAAAGCACACAGCAACAACGCACAAAAATCACAAATTAAAGAGTCGATAAAACAGAAAAAAAAGTGCCACTTGTACTTGAGTGTCACTTATATATGGGGTTTTCCCTCTTCAAGAGGCATTTTGTGACAAGTGTGTCTTACACTCTGGGTAATACTTTGACTATCACACCTGGCCAACACTTGCACAGTAACGGGTCGAGTTACAACTTGACGCACATCAGTTTGATTGATTTGATTTAACCTTTATTTAACCAGGTAAGTGATTAAGAAAAAAAAATCTTATTTACAATAACGACCTGGTGGCACCAGTTGACAACCAGTTGAATTCCCAAAGCAGCTTTTGCCTGGCGGCGCTTGCCGTCACAACACATCACTCAGGTCACGGTGTGGACTCCCGCTGCCTGAGTACTGGATAACCTGGAGCAGAGTCCAGGCCAAGTCAGCATAACTTTGGGTGGACTCGGTGTACACTCTGTACTCAAATCAATATCGATTCAATCTATATTATAATAGCCAAGTGCCCTCTCTGTGTGTGTGCGCGCACGCACGAGTTTGGCTTTGATCATGCGGAAACCGGGGACAGCTAACATTTGCCGTTTGGTATGCTTATGTATTGTGGGTCAAGAATGAACACTGCAAAAATGTAAAGTTGATAGGACTGATATTTTTGGAGAAATTAGCAATTTTACCTAACCTGTAAACAATGGACGTGCTGCAAAGCACCATGGAAGTTCAGGTTTTGAGGTTTTAAATGTTGTCGTGGTTCATTTTAGTTTAACAGTGCTGTTAGTGTTATTGATTTATTCTGGTATTGTAGTTCGATTAGTTTAGTCTGTTTAGTTAAGTGGCATGTTGCCATTACCATGAGAGAAGTGGAGTGTGTTTGATGTCTTCCGCAACGTCTCTGTTTCTGCCTGTCTAAAAATAGAAACACCTGCTAGAGCAGAATGCAGAAAAGACAAAAAGCTCTCTGTGCATTCATGCAACCTTGATAACGGACAAACTGTGCAGAGCTTACATTTGCTGTTTGGTATGTTTATCTATTTTGGGTTAAGGATGAATGCTGCCAAAACGGAACATTGATAGGACAAATATTTTTGGAGAAGCTACAGATATTAGTTAATAACACTGAACAATGGATGTTGCTAATGACATTCTGAACTCAGATATCATTCCAGCAGGGGGCAGTAAATCATACTCATAATCATCTTTAACCATTAGTCCAATTAAGGTTTGCAGGGGCTGGAGCCTATCCCAGCAGTCACAGAGCGTGAGTCGGGGCATACCCTGGACAGTGCGCCAGTCTGTCGCAAATTTCAATTTTTCAATTTGTTTTCATTTATATAGCGCCAAATCACAACAGACTTGCCTCAAAGCGCTTCACAAAGGTAAGGTCTAACCTTACCAACCTCCAGAGCAACAGTGGTAAGGAAAAACTCCCTCTGAGGAAGAAACCTCAAGCAGACCAGACTCAGAGGGGTGACCCTCTGCTTGGGCAATGATACAGACATAAATTACAGAACAATTTACAGACGAATATACAAGAAATGCTATTGGCGCACAGGACAGGAGGGTCGCCAACACGAATACAACTCCCATCTCTGGATGGAGCTGCACCTTAAACAGAGAGAAAAAACAGAATCAGGCATCAGAACAAGAAATACTAAGGTGATCACCGGCCACTAGCCCTAAAAGACCCAGAATGTAGGTAAAGTTGAGGCCGCAGCCCGCGCCAATTACTAATAAATGAATTAAAAGAGTAAAAAGCGTAAAATAAAACTGTACCTGTATGCTAGCCATATGAAAGGGAAAATAAGTGAGTTTTAACTCTGGACTTGAAAGTCTTCACAGAATCTGACTGTTTTATTGATGCAGGGAGATCATTCCACAGAACAGGGGCACGATAAGAGAAAGCTCTGTGACCCACAGACTTCTTATTCACCTTAGGGACACAAAGTAGTCCTGCACCCTGAGAACGTAAAGCCCGGGCCGGTACGTAAAGTTTAATTAGGTCAACTACGTAGGGAGGTGCCAGTCCATGAATAATTTTATAGGTTAGTAGCAGAACCTTAAAATCTGATCTCACTGGGACAGGAAGCCAGTGAAGAGACGCCAAAATGGGTGTAATGTGGTCAAACATTCTGCATCGTGTCAAAAGTCTGGCTGTAGCATTTTGAACCAATTGGAGAGCCCTAATGCTAGACTGCGGTAAACCAGAAAATATAACATTGCAGTAGTCCAATCTAGAAGAGATAAATGCATGGATCAGGGTCTCAGCATCAGCCATAGACAGGATGGGACGAATCTTCGCTATATTTCGCAGGTGGAAGAAAACAGTCCTAGTAATATTTCTAATGTGGAGGCCAAAGGACAACAAAGGATCAAAAATTACCCCAAGGTTCCTCACTTTGTCAGTGTGATGTATGACACACGAGCCAAGGCTGAGCGTTAACTGGTCAAATTGATGCAGATGTCTCACTGGACCAAGAACCATCATTTCAGTCTTATCAGACTTTAAAAGTAGGAATTTTCTAGACATTCAACTTCTCACTGCTGCAAGGCAATCTTCTAAGGATTTTATGTGAACGAGATTACCAGCAGTTATCGGCATGTATAACTGAGTATCATCTGCATAGCAGTGAAAGGTCATCCCAAAATGCTGCAATATGTCCCCAAGGGGTGCTATAAAGGGAGAAAAGCAGGGGGCCTAAGACAGACCCCTGTGGAACCCCAAATTTCATGTCTCTAAGGTTAGAGAACGTGTTACTCTACAAAACACAGTGGTCAAGTATGATGTCAACCATACAAGGGTACTCCCAGTAATCCCAAAATGGTTTTCCAGCCTATCAAGTAGAATATGATTATCCATGGTATCAAATGCAGCACTGAGATCTAACAGCACCAGAACCGTAGTGGTGTCCGAATCCATTGTAAGCAGACGATCATTCACCACTTTAGTGAGAGCCGTTTCTGTGGAATGATATTTTCTAAAAGCAGACTGTAGTGGCTCAAAGATATTATTCTCAGTAAGATAGTCTACGAGCTGCCGTGACACCACTTTTTCCCGAAGTTTAGAGAAAAATGATAGATTTGATATCGGCCGATAGTTTGTCAATACACTAGGGTCAAGATTAGGTTTCTTAAGTAATGGTTTAATCACTGCAGATTTGAAACATTTAGGAACAGATCCAGAAGTTAACGAAAGATGAATAATTTCCAGCACAGTCGGCCCAAGAGTGGGCCACAGGTCCTTAAACAGTTTTGTTGGTATAGGATCAAATAAACAGGTTGTGCTTTTTGTTGACATTCCGAGTTTTGTCAGCATGTCTAGTGAGATACTATTAAATTCTGTAAGTCTAGGCTGTATGAGCAATCCTATTGTCTTATGTACAATTAGTACATGTTCAACGAAGTCCCTCTATCAATCATTCAATCAATCATAAACAATATTTATGCTTGAACAGCGTCTGTGTGGACATGAGCTTTTGACAAGAGCAAAAGTTCGCTTTGAGTTAGCGGAAATTAGCGACGTCCGCAAAATGTCTTGTAAATGACTCCAGAGGTGTTATCAGGTTCCAAAAACAGTGTTTTCAGTTTTACAAGTCCTTTTTTGCAAGTGTTTATTTAAATGCACCGTTCGAGTTTTATTAGAACTCTCCTGTGAATTTGACACTGTTGATCATAAAATCCTACAAACAAGACTATGCAATTGGGTCAGTTTGTCAGGGACCGTTCTAGCGTGGTTCACCTCTTATTTGGCAGGTCATAGTTTTAGTGTCACTGCAAATCAGATAATTTCTGATGCTGTCATTTTGATGTGTGGTGTACCCCAGGGTTCCGTTTTGGACCTAATTTTGTTTTTGCTCTATGTTTTTCCCTTCGGAAAGATTATCCAGGAGTTTGTTGATGTTTCTTATCATTTATTTGCTGATGACATCCAAATTTACTGCTCAATTAAAGCTTCTGAGATGCAGAAATTGCACTCTTTACTGAACTGCCTTGAGAAAATAAAACAATGGCTCGGCGCAAATTCCCTGCAGTTAAATTTGGATAAAACTGAGGTGCTGGTGGTTGCCCCAATGATGTCATTCCGGAGATTAAACAGTATTTAAGTCTTTTGAGCTCATCTGCAAAACCTAGGTGTTATGTTTGATATAGAAATGTCATTTGAGCATCATTCCAAGCAGCTCACCAAAAACTGTTTCTACCAGTTGAGGAATATTTCCAAACTCAGATCAAATGTTTCAAAAGATGATCTTGAGTTGATTATTCATGCGTTTGTATCTTCTCGTTTGGACTACTGCAACAGTTTGTTTTCCTGTCTTAATAAAAAGGAGCTGTCCCGTCTGCAGCAGTTCCAAAATTCTGCAGCAAGGCTGCCGTCTCGCTCAAACAGAAGGACTCACATTTCTCCTATTTTAAAGTCTCTTCATTGGCTCCCAGTGTTGTTGCGTTTCCATTTTAAAATCCTGGTGTTGACTTTTAGAGCTTTGCATGGCCAGGTTCCCCCTACATTAGAGACCTGTTATGTCCCTACATTCCCGCACGGAGCCTGAGGTCAGTGGATCAGAACCTTCTGAGGGTCCCTCATACCCACTTTAAGACCTGAGGAGTTCACTCTTTCCAGGCCATTGCGCCGAGGCTCTGGAATGATCTTCCGTTGTCTCTTTGATCACTGGACTCTGTTGATGTTTGTTGAGGTTTTAAGAGTAAACTTAAAACCCATCTGATTTTGCAGGCATTCAAACCTTAGTAGTGATCTGGCCATTTTATGACCACTGTGTGTGTCTTAGTGTTATTTTATTGTGATGTACATTGTATTTTTCACTGAATTTTTGGGTGATTCTTTAACTATGGGCACTATTGGCCTTGTAAATGTAATTTCCACCACACCATTGCCTTACAATATAAACCGCCTTGGGGCAACTGTTTGTTGTGATTTGGCGCTATATACATGTGCTCTGATGTCACTGTTTATCTCCATAGAAAGTACCCAAACAATCTTTCATACAAACTGTTTAAAGGGACATTACAGTGTTGTGGTGGAAATTACGGCAATAGTGTGGGACAACTACATTTTGTTTAAACAAATCACAACAGTTGTATGACATTGAATACCCCAATTATGTTTTGATTATTTTACTGATATTTTATTCAAAGATATTTTAAAACATTAGAAAAAATGTTTCTTTACCATTCATTTTTATCATTGAAGATCAAAAGTCTGGGTGTGGGACAAGCACAAAACGGCAATATTTGCATATAATGATGCTGAAAAAAGGTGAAAAAGTCATCATAGACTACTAGAACAAATTTCTTAACACACTTTCATTGTAAAGATAACTATAAAAGTGTGAAATTTCCCCTTTTTCTGTTTTTCATACAATATGATCAAAGGACGTAATAATAAGTGCCCGTAGTCTAAGAATCACCCTTTTATCTGTGTGTGTCTTTTTTGAAGCACTTTGTGGCTTCCCTTGTCTGTGAAATGTGCTATAGAAATAAACATTACTTACTTATTTCTCGCTAGCATTTGCATAATATATGAGATACGTGTACAACCCCAATTCCAGTGAATTTGGGACGTTGTGTAAAATGTAAATACAAACAGAATACAATGATTTTCAAATCCTCTTCAGCCTATATTCAATTGAATACACCACAAAGACAAGATATTTAATGTTCAAACTTTATTGTTTTTGTACAAATATTTGCTCATTTTGAAATGGATGCCTGCAACACGTTTCAAAAAACTGACAGCATGACACTCACAGTGCCCACCGCTTATTGAGTGTTGTTAGAAGGAATGGCGATGTAACACAGTGGTAAACATACCACTGTCCCAGCTTTTTTGAAACATGTTGCAGGCATCCATTTCTAAATGAGCAAATATTTGTACAAAAACAATAAAGTTTGAACTTTAAATATTGTTGTGTGGGCCGCTGAAGAGGAGGTACTGCTGGCCCACCACCAGAGAACACCCTGCCTGAAGTGCGGGCTTCAGGCACGAGAGGGCGCCGGAGCAACCGGGAGTGACAGCCGTCACTCATCAACAAGCACCAGCTGTCACTCATCATCATCAACCACATCTCCATAAAAGCCGGGCAGCATCTTCACTTCACTGCCGAGAAATCGTCTACCGATCAGGTAAACACTCAGCCGTGGTTTTGTGTCATACAACTTTCTGAACATTTGCAGGCGTACCTGTTTGACTGGTCAGCAGCTGGAAGCTGGGAGGAGACGACGTCTTCGCTCCTCGGATAAGTAGTCCTTCAGGCGCTGCACGTTTTTGTTCCTGTGTGACTGTGATTGAGAGGTGGAGGTGTTTCCCACCCTTTCTGACTGTTTGCTGGGTGTTCACGCACCCACCATCACCTGTCTGTTCTTCCTGCCAGCAGTACCCGATCTGACAGCCAGAGGCAGTGGCCACCTGGGGACCCAGCGCTTGGTGGCTCCGGGGTGCTTCAGATCTGGTGGCAGTGGAAAGCATGTGGGATCCGGCTCTTTTCTGGACGGGCGTCTTCTATCCTCGAGCCTGCCCACACGTCACCGTGACTTATTGACTGTTGATCTCAATTGTGTTGTCTGTTGCTCTGTTGTGCACATTCACAACATTAAATTGTTATATTTTGGCTTATTCCATTGTCCGTTCATTTGCGCCCCCTGTTGTGGGTCCGTGTCCCTACACTTTCACAACAGGATTTCTCTGTCAGCGTCATGGATCCCGAGGGGCGTCAACCATCGATTGAACCGCCAATGGAAACACAGGGTGCACAGGTGTCGAAAGGAGGCGTGTTGAGTGAGCTGCAGCACATCTTAACCGCCTTCACTGCTCGGTAGGACTTAGTAACCGAGCAGAACGTTATACTCAATCGGAGGATGGAGGCTCTCACCGCCCAGGTGGAAGCGTGCACTCAGGGCGCTGCTGCAGCACCTCCTCCAGCTGACCGAGCACTAGATACAGACATTCCAGTGGTGATTCAACGAACCCCCCCCCCATCCCCTGAAGCATACATAAGCCCTTCGGAACCGTACAGAGGTTGTGTCGAGACGTGCGCGGACTTCTTAATGCAGTGTTCGCTCGTCTTTGCACAATGTCCCGTCATGTACGGGACAGCTCTCATTTCTAGAAATCTGGCCAATTTTCTTAAATCTTCCAAACCGTGACTATCAAGGGTTGGGACCAGGAAGCAGAGTTGTGGTCTTATACACCTCTCTGCAGCTTCTCTCCCCCTGCCATCCCCTCATTACCCCATCCCCGTAGAGACGGTGCCTGCTCCCAGACCACCAATAACCAGCAAAAATCTATTTAAGCATAAAAATTCAAAAAGAAAAAATAATATAGCACCTTCAACTGCACCACAGACTAAAACAGTTAAATGTGGTCTATTAAACATTAGGTCTCTCTCTTCTAAGTCCCTGTTGGTAAATGATATAATAATTGATCAACATATTGATTTATTCTGCCTAACAGAAACCTGGTTACAGCAGGATGAATATGTTAGTTTAAATGAGTCAACACCCCCGAGTCACACTAACTGTCAGAATGCTCGTAGCACGGGCCGGGGCGGAGGATTAGCAGCAATCTTCCATTCCAGCTTATTAATTAATCAAAAACCCAGACAGAGCTTTAATTCATTTGAAAGCTTGTCTCTTAGTCTTGTCCATCCAAATTGGAAGTCCCAAAAACCAGTTTTATTTGTTATTATCTATCAATCAATCAATCAATCAATCAATCAATTTTTTTATATAGCGCCAAATCACAACAAACAGTTGCCCCAAGGCGCTTTATATTGTAAGGCAAGGCCATACAATAATTATGTAAAACCCCAACGGTCAAAACGACCCCCTGTGAGCAAGCACTTGGCTACAGTGGGAAGGAAAAACTCCCTTTTAACAGGAAGAAACCTCCAGCAGAACCAGGCTCAGGGAGGGGCAGTCTTCTGCTAGGACTGGTTGGGGCTGAGGGAGAGAACCAGGAAAAAGACATGCTGTGGAGGGGAGCAGAGATCGATCACTAATGACTAAATGCAGAGTGGTGCATACAGAGCAAAAAGAGAAAGAAACAGTGCATCATGGGAACCCCCCAGCAGTCTACATCTATAGCAGCATAACTAAGGGATGGTTCAGGGTCACCTGATCCAGCCCTAACTATAAGCTTTAGCAAAAAGGAAAGTTTTAAGCCTAATCTTAAAAGTAGAGAGGGTGTCTGTCTCCCTGATCTGAATTGGGAGCTGGTTCCACAGGAGAGGAGCCTGAAAGCTGAAGGCTCTGCCTCCCATTCTACTCTTACAAACCCTAGGAACTACAAGTAAGCCTGCAGTCTGAGAGCGAAGCGCTCTATTGGGGTGATATGGTACTACGAGGTCCCTAAGATAAGATGGGACCTGATTATTCAAAACCTTATAAGTAAGAAGAATAATTTTAAATTCTATTCTAGAATTAACAGGAAGCCAATGAAGAGAGGCCAATATGGGTCCACCTGGTCGTTACTGTGAGTTTCTCTGTGAATTTTCAGACCTTTTGTCTGACTTAGTGCTTAGCTCAGATAAGATAATTATAGTGGGCGATTTTAACATTGACACAGATGCTGAGAATGACAGCCTCAACACTGCATTTAATCTATTATTAGACTCTATTGGCTTTGCTCAAAAAGTAAATGAGTCCACCCACCACTTTAATCATATCTTAGATCTTGTTCTGACTTATGGTATGGAAATAGAAGACTTAACAGTATTCCCTGAAAACTCCCTTCTGTCTGATCATTTCTTAATAACATTTACATTTACTCTGATGGACTACCCAGCAGTGGGGAATAAGTTTCATTACTTAGCCTGGAAAAAGAGTCTGTTGCTCTATAAAAAAAGCCCTCCGTAAAGCTAGGACATCTTTCTACTCATCACTAATTGAAGAAAATAAGAACAACCCCAGGTTTCTTTTCAGCACTGTAGCCAGGCTGACAAAGAGTCAGAGCTCTATTGAGCTGAATATTCCATTAACTTTAACTAGTAATGACTTCATGACTTTCTTTGCTAACAAAATTTTAACTATTAGATAAAAATTACTCATAACCATCCCAAAGACGTATCGTTATCTTTGGCTGCTTTCAGTGATGCCGGTATTTGGTTAGACTCTTTCTCTCCGATTGTTCTGAGTTATTTTCATTAGTTACTTCATCCAAACCATCAACATGTTTATTAGACCCCATTCCTACCAGGCTGCTCAAGGAAGCCCTACCATTATTTAATGCTTCGATCTTAAATATGATCAATCTATCTTTGTTAGTTGGCTATGTACCACAGGCTTTTAAGGTGGCAGTAATTAAACCATTACTTAAAAAGCCATCACTTGACCCAGCTATCTTAGCTAATTATAGGCCAATCTCCAACCTTCCTTTTCTCTCAAAAATTCTTGAAAGGGTAGTTGTAAAACAGCTAACTGATCATCTGCAGAGGAATGGTCTATTTGAAGAGTTTCAGTCAGGTTTTAGAATTCATCATAGTACAGAAACAGCATTAGTGAAGGTTACAAATGATCTTCTTATGGCCTCGGACAGTGGACTCATCTCTGTGCTTGTTCTGTTAGACCTCAGTGCTGCTTTTGATACTGTTGACCATAAAATTTTACTACAGAGATTAGAGCATGCCATAGGTATTAAAGGCACTGCGCTGCGGTGGTTTGAATCATATTTGTCTAATAGATTACAATTTGTTCATGTAAATGGGGAATCTTCTTCACAGACTAAAGTTAATTATGGAGTTCCACAAGGTTCTGTGCTAGGACCAATTTTATTCACTTTATACATGCTTCCCTTAGGCAGTATTATTAGACGGTATTGCTTAAATTTTCATTGTTACGCAGATGATACCCAGCTTTATCTATCCATGAAGCCAGAGGACACACACCAATTAGCTAAACTGCAGGATTGTCTTACAGACATAAAGACATGGATGACCTCTAATTTCCTGCTTTTAAACTCAGACAAAACTGAAGTTATTGTACTTGGCCCCACAAATCTTAGAAACATGGTGTCTAACCAGATCCTTACTCTGGATGGCATTACCCTGACCTCTAGTAATACTGTGAGAAATCTTGGAGTCATTTTTGATCAGGATATGTCATTCAAAGCGCATATTAAACAAATATGTAGGACTGCTTTTTTGCATTTACGCAATATCTCTAAAATCAGAAAGGTCTTGTCTCAGAGTGATGCTGAAAAACTAATTCATGCATTTATTCCCTCTAGGCTGGACTATTGTAATTCATTATTATCAGGTTGTCCTAAAAGTTCCCTAAAAAGCCTTCAGTTAATTCAAAATGCTGCAGCTAGAGTACTGACGGGGACTAGAAGGAGAGAGCATATCTCACCCATATTGGCCTCTCTTCATTGGCTTCCTGTTATTCTAGAATAGAATTTAAAATTCTTCTTCTTACTTATAAGGTTTTGAATAATCAGGTCCCATCTTATCTTAGGGACCTCGTAGTACCATATCACCCCAATAGAGCGCTTCGCTCTCAGACTGCAGGCTTACTTGTAGTTCCTAGGGTTTGTAAGAGTAGAATGGGAGGCAGAGCCTTCAGCTTTC
The DNA here is from genome assembly GCF_902500255.1 of Thalassophryne amazonica. NCBI lineage: Eukaryota > Metazoa > Chordata > Actinopteri > Batrachoidiformes > Batrachoididae > Thalassophryne > Thalassophryne amazonica. The sequence continues at coordinate 1,820,238 of NC_047114.1, read as the reverse complement.
AGGCTCCTCTCCTGTGGAACCAGCTCCCAATTCAGATCAGGGAGACAGACAGTGCGCCGATAACAGTTTTTATTTACCATTAACAGTGCGCTGATAACAGTTTTTATTTACCATTAGCAGTGCACTGAAAACAGTTTTTATTTACCATTAACAATGGGCTGATAACAGTTTTTTATTAACCATTAACAGTGCACTGAAAACAGTTTGTATTTACCATTAACAATGCGCTGATAACAGTTTTTTATTAACCATTAACAGTGCGCTGATAACAGTTTTTGATTTACCATTAACAGTGCGCTAACAGTTTTTTAATTTACCATTAACAGTGCACTGATAACAGTTTTTTATTAACCATTAACAGTGTGCTTATAACAGTTTATTAACCATTAACAGTGCGCTGATAACAGTTTTTATTTACCATTAACAGTGCTCTGATAACAGTTTTATTTACCATTAACAGTGCTCTGATAACAGTTTTTTATTTACCATTAACAGTGCGCTGATAACAGTTTTTATTTACCATTATAGGTGCTCTGATAACAGTTTTTATTTACCATTAACAGTGCTCTGATAACAGTTTTTATTTACCATTAACAGTGCTCTGATAACAGTTTATTATTAACCATTAACAGTGCGCTAACAGTTTTTATTTACCATTAACAGTGCTCTGATAACAGTTTTTATTAACCATTAACAGTGCTCTGATAACAGTTTTTTATTTACCATTAACAATGCGCTGATAACAGTTTTTTATTAACCATTAACAGTGTGCTTATAACAGTTTATTAACCATTAACAGTGCGCTGATAACAGTTTTTATTTACCATTAACAGTGCTCTGATAACAGTTTTATTTACCATTAACAGTGCTCTGATAATAGTTTTTTATTTACCATTAACAGTGCGCTGATAACAGTTTTTATTTACCATTATAGGTGCTCTGATAACAGTTTTTATTTACCATTAACAGTGCTCTGATAACAGTTTTTATTTACCATTAACAGTGCTCTGATAACAGTTTATTATTAACCATTAACAGTGCGCTAACAGTTTTTATTTACCATTAACAGTGCTCTGATAACAGTTTTTATTAACCATTAACAGTGCTCTGATAACAGTTTTTATTTACCATTAACAGTGCTCTGATAACAGTTTTTTATTAACCATTAACAGTGCGCTGATAACAGTTTTTATTTACCATTAACAGTGCTCTGATAACAGCTTTTATTAACCATTAACAGTGCTCTGATAACAGTTTTTATTAACCATTAACAGTGCTCTGATAACAGTTTTTATTAACCATTAACAGTGCTCTGATAACAGTTTTTTATTAACCATTAACAGTGCTCTGATAACAGTTTTTATTTACCATTAACAGTGCTCTGATAACATTTTTTTATTTACCATTATAGGTGCTCTGATAACAGTTTTTATTTACCATTATAGGTGCTCTGATAACAGTATTTATTTACCATTAACAGTGCTCTGATAACAGTATTTATTTACCATTAACAGTGCTCTGATAACAGTTTTTATTAACCATTAACAGTGCTCTGATAACAGTTTTTATTTACCATTAGCAGTGCACTGAAAACAGTTTTTATTTACCATTAACAGTGCTCTGATAACAGTTTTTTATTAACCATTAAAGGTGCGCTGATAACAGTTTTTATTTACCATTAACAGTGCTCTGATAACAGTTTTTATTAACCATTAACAGTGCTCTGATAACAGTTTTTATTAACCATTAACAGTGCTCTGATAACAGTTTTTTATTAACCATTAACAGTGAGCTGATAACAGTTTTTATTTACCATTAACAGTGCTCTGATAACAGTTTTTTATTAACCATTAACAGTGCTCTGATAACAGTTTTTATTTACCATTAACAGTGCTCTGATAACAGTTTTTATTTACCATTAACAGTGCTCTGATAACAGTTTTTTATTAACCATTAACAGTGCACTGATAACAGTTTTTTTTATTTACCATTAACAGTGCGCCGATAACGGTTTATTTACCATTAACAGTGCGCCGATAACAGTTTTTATTTACCATTAGCAGTGCGCTGATAATAGTTTTATTTACCATTAACAGTGCACTGATAACAGTTTTGTATTTACCATGAACAGTGCGCCGATAACAGTTTTTATTTACCATTAACAGTGCGCTGATAACAGTTTTTATTTACCATTAGCAGTGCACTGAAAACAGTTTTTATTTACCATTAACAATGCGCTGATAACAGTTTTTTATTAACCATTAACAGTGCGCTGATAACAGTTTTTATTTACCATTAACAGTGCGCTGATAACAGTTTTTTAATTTACCATTAACAGTGCACTGATAACAGTTTTTATTTACCATTAACAGTGCACTGATAACAGTTTTTTATTAACCATTAACAGTGTGCTTATAACAGTTTATTTACCATTAACAGTGCGCTGACAAAAGTTTTTGATTTACCATTAACAGTGCACTGATAACAGCTTTTTATTAACCATTAACAGTGCGCTGATAACAGTTTTTTTTTATTAACCATTAACAGTGCTCCGATAATGGTTTATTTACCATTAACAGTAAGCTGATAACAGTTTTTATTTACCATTAACAGTGCGCTGATAACAGTTTTTTTTTACCATTAACAGTGCGCTTATAACAGTTTTTATTTACCATTAGCAGTGCACTGATAACAGTTTTTTATTAACCATTAACAGTGTGCTGATAACAGTTTTTATTTACCATTAACAGTGCTCTGATAACAGTTTTTATTTACCATTAACAGTGCTCTGATAACAGTTTTATTTACCATTAACAGTGCTCTGATAACAGTTTTTTATTAACCATTACAGTGTTCTGATAACAGTTTTTATTTACCATTAACAGTGCTCTGATAACAGTTTTTATTAACCATTAACAGTGCTCTGATAACAGTTTTTATTTACCATTAACAGTGCTCTGATAACAGTTTTTTATTAACCATTAACAGTGCGCTGATAACAGTTTTTATTTACCATTAACAGTGCTCTGATAACAGCTTTTATTAACCATTAACAGTGCTCTGATAACAGTTTTTATTAACCATTAACAGTGCTCTGATAACAGTTTTTTATTAACCATTAACAGTACTCTGATAACAGTTTTTTATTAACCATTAACAGTGCTCTGATAACAGTTTTTATTTACCATTAACAGTGCTCTGATAACATTTTATTTACCATTATCAGTGCGCTGATAACAGTTTTTATTTACCATTATAGGTGCTCTGATAACAGTTTTATTTACCATTACAGTGCTCTGATAACAGTATTTATTTACCATTAACAGTGCTCTGATAACAGTTTTTTATTAACCATTAACAGTGATCTGATAACAGTTTTATTACCATTAGCAGTGCACTGAAAACAGTTTTATTTACCATTAACAGTGCTCTGATAACAGTTTTTTATTAACCATTAAAGGTGCGCTGATAACAGTTTTTGATTTACCATTAACAGTGCTCTGATAACAGTTTTTATTAACCATTAACAGTGCTCTGATAACAGTTTTTATTAACCATTAACAGTGCTCTGATAACAGTTTTTTATTAACCATTAACAGTGAGCTGATAACAGTTTTTATTTACCATTAACAGTGCTCTGATAACAGTTTTTTATTAACCATTAACAGTGCTCTGATAACAGTTTTTATTTACCATTAACAGTGCTCTGATAACAGTTTTTATTTACCATTAACAGTGCTCTGATAACAGTTTTTTATTAACCATTAACAGTGCACTGATAACAGTTTTTTTATTTACCATTAACAGTGCGCCGATAACGGTTTATTTACCATTAACAGTGCGCCGATAACAGTTTTTATTTACCATTAGCAGTGCGCTGATAATAGTTTTATTTACCATTAACAGTGCACTGATAACAGTTTTGTATTTACATGAACAGTGCGCCGATAACAGTTTTTATTTACCATTACAGTGCGCTAACAGTTTTTATTTACCATTAGCAGTGCACTGAAAACAGTTTTTATTTACCATTAACAATGCGCTGATAACAGTTTTTTTTTATTAACCATTAACAGTGCGCTGATAACAGTTTTTTTTTTATTAACCATTAACAGTGCGCCGATAATGGTTTATTTACCATTAACAGTAAGCTGATAACAGTTTTTGTTTACCATTAACAGTGCGCTGATAACAGTTTTTTTACCATTAACAGTGCGCTTATAACAGTTTTTATTTACCATTAGCAGTGCACCGATAACAGTTTTTTATTAACCATTAACAGTGTGCTGATAACAGTTTTTATTTACCATTAATGTTATGTGTCGGACGCAGCTCGGAGAACCGACCAGCGTTTGAAGGACCAGTATGAATAAGCAGAGCACGGTACAAAGGCTAACTGAATTTAATACATAACAGTGATAATACAAAAAGATGCGGCCCTGGCGTGGTGCGCTCCCAGCAGCGCTAACGGTCCGGAGCCAGAAGCTGTTTCGGACCCAAGGACCCCGCCGACACCCCCCAGGTGGCCGCAACAACCGCGTCTGTGAAAGAAGGAACCATTATGTGAGTCCACACTCTACACACAGAACACTTAAAGGTGTACAAACAGCAAACACTTCCTGGCTTGATTACTGATCAGCTTCCAACCTGCAGGCATGGAACATCCCGTTCACAAAACTCCACCGCAGTGGAAGCTGATACATGACTAACATACAGCTCAATACAATAAGGTGTGAGGGACACCACATTTACTGACTGTATAACTGTTAGTCACAAAATCCACGTACCTCAGGAAGTGTGCTGACGAGCGTGAGACCTCATCCCCTCCTCTTTCACAGGACCGTGCCATCAAACCTGGACATTCTCAGCGTCCGCTGCTGATGAGATGGCTCCCAAGACGACGATCTCACCCGTCTGGTCACAAGGTCGAGTCTCTGGCAAATACACACTGTGCACTCCAGTCTTAAATGCCAACATGCTCCGATCCATCCAGATGCACCTCAGCTGTGAGTCCTGACGAGTCGCAGGTGATCAGGGTGAGGTCCTGACAGCCTCAGCAACACAGCCACTCAGTCCCAAATGCACGCCGCCTGGGAGGAAAACAAAAAGACAAACAAACCGGCAGCCAGGCCCCCCCCAGCCATATAACAATTAACAGTGCTCTGATAACAGTTTTTATTTACCATTAACAGTGCTCTGATAACAGTTTTTTATTAACCATTAACAGTGTTCTGATAACAGTTTTTATTTACCATTACAGTGCTCTGATACAGTTTTTATTTACCATTAACAGTGCGCTGATAACAGTTTTTATTACCATTAACAGTGCTCTGATAACAGTTTTTATTAACCATTAACAGTGCTCTGATAAAGTTTTATTAACCATTAACAGTGCTCTGATAACAGTTTTTTATAACCATTAACAGTGCGCTGATAACAGTTTTTATTTACCATTAACAGTGCTCTGATAACAGTTTTTTATTAACCATTAACAGTGCTCTGATAACAGTTTTTATTTACCATTAACAGTGCTCTGATAACAGTTTTTATTTACCATTAACAGTGCTCTGATAACAGTTTTATTTCCATTAACAGTGCTCTGATAACAGTTTTTATTAACCATTAACAGTGCACTGATAACAGTTTTTTTATTTACCATTAACAGTGCGCCGATAACGGTTTATTTACCATTAACAGTGCGCCGATAACAGTTTTTATTTACCATTAGCAGTGCGCTGATAATAGTTTTATTTACCATTAACAGTGCACTGATAACAGTTTTGTATTTACCATTAACAGTGCGCCGATAACAGTTTTTATTTACCATTAACAGTGCGCTGATAAGAGTTTTTATTTACCATTAGCAGTGCACTGAAAACAGTTTTTATTTACCATTAACAATGCGCTGATAACAGTTTTTTATTAACCATTAACAGTGCGCTGATAACAGTTTTTGATTTACCATTAACAGTGCGCTGATAACAGTTTTTTAATTTACCATTAACAGTGCACTGATAACAGTTTTTATTTACCATTAACAGTGCACTGATAACAGTTTTTTATTAACCATTAACAGTGTGCTTATAACAGTTTATTTACCATTAACAGTGCGCTGACAAAAGATTTTGATTTACCATTAACAGTGCACTGATAACAGCTTTTTATTAACCATTAACAGTGCTCTGATAACAGTTTTTATTAACCATTAACAGTGTTCTGATAACAGTTTTTATTAACCATTAACAGTGCGCTGATAACAGTTTTTATTTACCATTAACAGTGCTCTGATAACAGTTTTTATTAACCATTAACAGTGCTCTGATAACAGTTTTTATTTACCATTAACAGTGCTCTGATAACAGTTTTTTATTAACCATTAACAGTGCACTGATAACAGTTTTTTTATTTACCATTAACATTGCGCCGATAACGGTTTATTTACCATTAACAGTGCGCCGATAACAGTTTTTATTTACCATTAGCAGTGCGCTTATAATAGTTTTATTTACCATTAACAGTGCGCTGACAAAAGTTTTTGATTTACCATTAACAGTGCACTGATAACAGCTTTTTATTAACCATTAACAGTGCGCTGATAACAGTTTTTTTTTTATTAACCATTAACAGTGCGCCGATAATGGTTTATTTACCATTAACAGTAAGCTGATAACAGTTTTTATTTACCATTAACAGTGCGCTGATAACAGTTTTTATTTACCATTAACAGTGCGCTTATAACAGATTTTATTTACCATTAGCAGTGCACTGATAACAGTTTTTTATTAACCATTAACAGTGTGCTGATAACAGTTTTTATTTACCATTAACAGTGCACCGATAATAGTTGATATTTATCATTAACAGTGCACAGATAACAGTTTTTATTTACCATTAACAGTGCACAGATAACAGCTTTATTTACCATTAACATTGCCTGATCACAGTTTTTATTTACCATTAACAGTGCGCTGACAAAAGTTTTTGATTTACCATTAACAGTGCACTGATAACAGCTTTTATTAACCATTAACAGTGCGCTGATAACAGTTTTTTTTATTAACCATTAACAGTGCGCCGATAACGGTTTATTTACCATTAACAGTAAGCTGATAACAGTTTTTATTTACCATTAACAGTGCGCTGATAACAGTTTTTTTTTTTTTACCATTAACAGTGCGCCGATAATAGTTGATATTTATCATTAACAGTGCACAGATAACAGTTTTTATTTACCATTAACAGTGCACCGATAACAGCTTTTATTTACCAATAACAGTGCACCGATAACAGTGTATTTACCATTAACAATGCACAGATAACAGTTTTTTAACCATTAACAGTGCGCTGATAACAGTTTTTATTTACCATTAACAGTGCACTGATAACAGTTTTTGATTTACCATTAACAGTGCACCGATAACAGTTTTTTATTAACCATAAACAGTGCGCCGTTAAGTTTTTTTATTTACCATTAACAGTGCACAGATAACGGTTTATTTACCATTAACAGTGCGCTGATAAGTTTTTATTTACCATTAACAGTGCAATGATAACAGTTTTTGATTTACCATTAACAGTGCACTGATAATAGTTGATATTTATCATTAACAGTGCACAGATAACAGTTTTTATTTACCATTAACAGTGCACAGATAACAGCTTTTATTTACCAATAACAGTGCACAGATAACAGTTTTTTATTAACCATTAACAGTGCACTGATAACAGTTTTTATTTACCATTAACAGTGCACTGATAACAGTTTTTGATTTACCATTAACAGTGCATTGATAACAGTTTTTTATTAACCATTAACAGTGCGCCGATAACAGTTTTTTTTTTATTTACCATTAACAGTGCGCCGATAATGGTTTATTTACCATTAACAGTGCGCTGATAACAGTTTTTATTTACCATTAACAGTGCCCTGATAACAGTTTTTATTTACCATTAACAGTGCACTGATAACAGTTTGTTATTTACCATTAACAGTGCGCTGATAACAGTTTTTATTTACCATTAACAGTGCTCTGATAAGTTTTTATTAACCATTAACAGTGCTCTGATAACAGTTTTTCTTTACCATTAACAGTGCTCTGATAAGAGTTTTTATTTACCATTAACAGTGCTCTGATAACAGTTTTTTATTAACCATTAACAGTGCGCTGATAACAGTTTTTCTTTACCATTAACAGTGCTCTGATAACAGTTTTTTATTAACCATTAACAGTGCCCTGATAACAGTTTTTCTTTACCATTAACAGTGCTCTGATAACAGTTTGTTATTTACCATTAACAGTGCGCTGATAACAGTTTTTATTTACCATTAACAGTGCTCTGATAAGTTTTATTAACCATTAACAGTGCTCTGATAACAGTTTTTCTTTACCATTAACAGTGCTCTGATAACAGTTTTTTATTAACCATTAACAGTGCACTGATAACAGTTTTTTACTAACCATTAACAGTGCTCTGATAACAGTTTTTATTAACCATTAACAGTGCACTGATAACAGTTTTTTATTAACCATTAACAGTGCTCTGATAACAGTTTTTTATTAACCATTAACAGTGCGCCGATAACAGTTTTTTTTATTAACCATTAACAGTGCGCCAATAACAGTTTTTTTTATTTACCATTAACAGTGCGCCAATAACGGTTTATTTACCATTAACAGTGCGCCGATAACAGTTTTTATTTACCATTAGCAGTGCGCTGATAACAGTTTTATTTACCATTGACAGTGCACTGATAACAGTTTTTTATTAAGCATTAACAGTGCGCCGATAACGGTTTATTTACCATTAACAGTGCACTGATAACACCTTTTTATTAACCATAACAGTGCGCTGATAACAGTTTTTTTTATTCAATCAATCAATCAATTTTTTTATATAGCGCCAAATCACAACAAACAGTTGCCCCAAGGCGCTTTATATGTAAGGCAAGGCCATACAATAATTATGTAAACCCCAACGGTCAAAACGACCCCCTGTGAGCAAGCACTTGGCTACAGTGGGAAGGAAAAACTCCCTTTTAACAGGAAGAAACCCTCCAGCAGAACCAGGCTCAAGGAGGGGCAGTCTTCTGCTGGGACTGGTTGGGGCTGAGGGAGAGAACCAGGAAAAAGACATGCTGTGGAGGGGAGCAGAGATCGATCACTAATGATTAAATGCAGAGTGGTGCATACAGAGCAAAAAGAGAAAGAAACAGTGCATCATGGGAACCCCCGAGCAGTCTAAGTCTATAGCAGCATAACTAAGGGATGGTCAGGGTCACCTGATCCAGCCCTAACTATAAGCTTTAGCAAAAAGGAAAGTTTTAAGCCTAATCTTAAAAGTAGAGAGGGTGTCTGTCTCCCTGATCTGAATTGGGAGCTGGTTCCACAGGAGAGGAGCCTGAAAGCTGAAGGCTCTGCCTCCCATTCTACTCTTACAAACCCTAGGAACTACAAGTAAGCCTGCAGTCTGAGAGCGAAGTGCTCTATTGGGCTGATATGGTACTACGAGGTCCCTAAGATAAGATGGGACCTGATTATTCAAAACCTTATAAGTAAGAAGAAGAATTTTAAATTCTATTCTAGAATTAACAGGAAGCCAATGAAGAGAGGCCAATATGGGTGAGATATGCTCTCTCCTTCTAGTCCCTGTCAGTACTCTAGCTGCAGCATTTTGAATTAACTGAAGGCTTTTTAGGGAACTTTTAGGACAACCTGATAATAATGAATTACAATAGTCCAGCCTAGAGGAAATAAATGCATGAATTAGTTTTTCAGCATCACTCTGAGACAAGACCTTTCTGATTTTAGAGATATTGCGTAAATGCAAAAAAGCAGTCCTACATATTTGTTTAATATGCGCTTTGAATGGACATATCCTGATCAAAAATGACTCCAAGATTTCTCACAGTATTACTAGAGGTCAGGGTAATGCCATCCAGAGTAAGGATCTGGTTAGACCACCATGTTTCTAAGATTGTGGGGCCAAGTACAATAACTTCAGTTTTATCTGAGTTTAAAAGCAGGAAATTAGAGGTCATCCATGTCTTTATGTCTGTAAGGACAATCCTGCAGTTTAGCTAATTGGTGTGTGTCCTCTGGCTTCATGGATAGATAAAGCTGGGTATCATCTGCGTAACAATGAAAATTTAAGCCAATACCGTCTAATAATACTGCCTAAGGGAAGCATGTATAAAGTGAATAAATTGGTCCTAGCACAGAACCTTGTGGAACTCCATAATTAACTTTAGTCTGTGAAGAAGATTCCCCATTTACATGAACAAATTGTAATCTATTAGACAAATATGATTCAAACCACCGCAGCGCAGTGCCTTTAATATCTATGGCATGCTCTAATCTCTGTAATAAAATTTATGGTCAACAGTATCAAAAGCAGCACTGAGGTCTAACAGAACAAGCACAGAGATGAGTCCACTGTCCGAGGCCATAAGAAGATCATTTGTAACCTTCACTAATGCTGTTTCTGTACTATGATGAATTCTAAAACCTGACTGAAACTCTTCAAATAGACCATTCCTCTGCAGATGATCAGTTAGCTGTTTTACAACTACCCTTTCAAGAATTTTTGAGAGAAAAGGAAGGTTGGAGATTGGCCTATAATTAGCTAAGATAGCTGGGTCAAGTGATGGCTTTTTAAGTAATGGTTTAATTACTGCCACCTTAAAAGCCTGTGGTACATAGCCAACTAACAAAGATAGATTGATCATATTTAAGATCGAAGCATTAAATAATGGTAGGGCTTCCTTGAGCAGCCTGGTAGGAATGGGGTCTAATAAACATGTTGATGGTTTGGATGAAGTAACTAATGAAAATAACTCAGACAGAACAATCGGAGAGAAAGAGTCTAACCAAATACCGGCATCACTGAAAGCAGCCAAAGATAACGATACGTCTTTGGGATGGTTATGAGTAATTTTTTCTCTAATAGTTCAAATTTTGTTAGCAAAGAAAGTCATGAAGTCATTACTAGTTAAAGTTAATGGAATACTCAGCTCAATAGAGCTCTGACTCTTTGTCAGCTGGCTACAGTGCTGAAAAGAAACCTGGGGTTGTTCTTATTTTCTTCAATTAGTGATGAGTAGAAAGATGTCCTAGCTTTATGGAGGGCTTTTTTATAGAGCAACAGACTCTTTTCCAGGCTAAGTGAAGATCTTCTAAATTAGTGAGACGCCATTTCCTCTCCAACTTACGGGTTATCTGCTTTAAGCTACGAGTTTGTGAGTTATACCACGGAGTCAGACACTTCTGATTTAAAGCTCTCTTTTTCAGAGGAGCTACAGCATCCAAAGTTGTCTTCAATGAGGATGTAAAACTATTGACGAGATACTCTATCTCCCTTACAGAGTTTAGGTAGCTACTCTGCACTGTGTTGGTATATGGCATTAGAGAACATAAAGAAGGAATCATATCCTTAAACCTAGTTACAGCGCTTTCTGAAAGACTTCTAGTGTAATGAAACTTATTCCCCACTGCTGGGTAGTCCATCAGAGTAAATGTAAATGTTATTAAGAAATGATCAGACAGAAGGGAGTTTTCAGGGAATACTGTTAAGTCGTCTATTTCCATACCATAAGTCAGAACAAGATCTAAGATATGATTAAAGTGGTGGGTGGACTCATTTACTTTTGAGCAAAGCCAATAGAGTCTAATAATAGATTAAATGCAGTGTTGAGGCTGTCATTCTCAGCATCTGTGTGGATGTTAAAATCGCCCACTATAATTATCTTATCTGAGCTAAGCACTAAGTCAGACAAAAGGTCTGAAAATTCACAGAGAAACTCACAGTAACGACCAGGTGGACGATAGATAATAACAAATAAAACTGGTTTTTGGGACTTCCAATTTGGATGGACAAGACTAAGAGACAAGCTTTCAAATGAATTAAAGCTCTGTCTGGGTTTTTGATTAATTAATAAGCTGGAATGGAAGATTGCTGCTAATCCTCCGCCCCGGCCCGTGCTACGAGCATTCTGACAGTTAGTGTGACTCTGGGATGTTGACTCATTTAAACTAACATATTCATCCTGCTGTAACCAGGTTTCTGTTAGGCAGAATAAATCAATATGTTGATCAATTATTATATCATTTACCAACAGGGACTTAGAAGAGAGAGACCTAATGTTTAATAGACCACATTTAACTGTTTTAGTCTGTGGTGCGTTGAAGGTGCTATATTATTTTTTCTTTTTGAATTTTTATGCTTAAATAGATTTTTGCTGGTTATTGGTGGTCTGGGAGCAGGCACCGTCTCTACGGGGATGGGGTAATGAGGGGATGGCAGGGGGAGAGAAGCTGCAGAGAGGTGTGTAAGACTACAACTCTGCTTCCTGGTCCCAACCCTGGATAGTCACGGTTTGGAGGATTTAAGAAAATTGGCCAGATTTCTAGAAATGAGAGCTGCTCCATCCAAAGTGGGATGGATGCCGTCTCTCCTAACAAGACCAGGTTTTCCCCAGAAGCTTTGCCAATTATCTATGAAGCCCACCTCATTTTTTGGACACCACTCAGACAGCCAGCAATTCAAGGAGAACATGCGGCTAAACATTTCACTCCCGGTCCGATTGGGGAGGGGCCCAGAGAAAACTACAGAGTCCGACATTGTTTTTGCAATGTTACACACCGATTTAATGTTAATTTTAGTGACTTCCGATTGGCGTAACCGGGTGTCATTACTGCCGACGTGAATTACAATCTTACCAAATTTACGCTTAGCCTTAGCCAGCAGTTTCAAATTTCCTTCAATGTCGCCTGCTCTGGCCCCCGGAAGACAATTGACTATGGTTGCTGGTGTCGCTAACTTCACATTTCTCAAAACAGAGTCACCAATAACCAGAGTTTGATCCTCGGCAGGTGTGTCGTCGAGTGGGGAAAAACGGTTAGAGATGTGAACGGGTTGGCGGTGTACACGGGGCTTCTGTTTAGGGCTACGCTTCCTCCTCACAGTCACCCAGTCGGCCTGCTTTCCCGGCTGCTCGGGATCTGCCAGGGGGTAACTAACGGCGGCTAAGCTACCTTGGTCCACACCGACTACAGGGGCCTGGCTAGCTGTAGAATTTTCCACGGTGCGGAGCCGAGTCTCCAATTCGCCCAGCCTGGCCTCCAAAGCTACGAATAAGCTACACTTATTACAAGTACCATTACTGCTAAAGGAGGCCGAGGAATAACTAAACATTTCACACCCAGAGCAGAAAAGTGCGGGAGAGACAGGAGAAGCTGCCATGCTAAATCGGCTAAGAGCTAGTAGCTACGCTAAGCTAGCGGATTCCTAAAAACATGCAAAGTGAATAATGTGTAAATAATTTAGAGGTGATTCAGCAGAAGGAGTGCTTTAGTTAAGGCACGTAAAGATTACACTGGGAAACAAATCGTAATCTAGATAACTAGATCAATCTAACTGCGCAGATTAAACAGCTAACAGATACAGAAAAACACCGCTGTGCTCCGGAACAGGAAGTGATACAATACCGCAGTGAGAGCCAACCACCAGTAGAGGCCATTAACATTAACAGTCCGCCGATAACGGTTTATTTACCATTAACAGTAAGCTGATAATAGTTTTTATTTACCATTAACAGTGCACTGATAACAGTTTTTTTTACCATTAACAGTGCGCTTATAACAGTTTTTATTTACCATTAGCAGTGCACTGATAACAGTTTTTAATTAACCATTAACAGTGTGCTGATAACAGTTTTTATTTACCATTAACAGTGCGCCGATAATAGTTGATATTTATCATTAACAGTGCACAGATAACAGCTTTTATTTACCAATAACAGTGCACCGATAACAGTGTATTTACCATTAACAATGCACAGATAACAGTTTTTGATTTACCATTAACAGTGCACTGATAACAGTTTTTTATTAACCATTAACAGTGCGCCGATAACAGTTTTTTTATTTACCATTAACAGTGCGCCGATAACATTTTATTCACCATTAACAGTGCGCTGATAAGTTTTTATTTACCATTAACAGTGCAATGATAACAGTTTTTGATTTACCATTAACAGTGCGCCGATAACAGTTTTTTTATTTACCATTAACAGTGCGCCGATAACAGTTTTTTATTAACCATTAGCAGTGCGCCGATAACAGTTTTTTTATTTACCATTAACAGTGCGCCGATAACAGTTTTTTTATTTACCATTAACAGTGCACTGATAATAGTTGATATTTATCATTAACAGTGCACAGATAACAGTTTTCATTTACCATTAACAGTGCACAGATAACAGTTTTTATTTACCATTAACAGTGCACAGATAACAGTTTTTATTTACCAATAACAGTGCACAGATAACAGTTTTTTATTAACCATTAACAGTGCGCTGTTAACAGTTTTTATTTACCATTAACAGTGCATTGATAACAGTTTTTTATTAACCATTAACAGTGCGCCGATAACAGTTTTTTTTTATTTACCATTAACAGTGCGCCGATAATGGTTTATTTACCATTAACAGTGCGCTGATAACAGTTTTTATTTACCAATAACAGTGCACAGATAACAGTTTTTTATTAACCATTAACAGTGCACTGATAACAGTTTTTGATTTACCATTAACAGTGCTCTGATAACAGTTTTTATTAACCATTAACAGTGCACTGATAACAGTTTTTTATTAACCATTAACAGTGCTCTGATAACAGTTTTTATTAACCATTAACAGTGCACTGATAACAGTTTTTTATTAACCATTAACAGTGCTCTGATAACAGTTTTTTATTAACCATTAACAGTGCGCCGATAACAGTTTTTTTATTAACCATTAACAGTGCGCCAATAACAGTTTTTTTTATTTACCATTAACAGTGCGCCAATAACGGTTTATTTACCATTAACAGTGCGCCGATAACAGTTTTTATTTACCAATAACAGTGCACAGATAACAGTTTTTTATTAACCATTAACAGTGCACTGATAACAATTTTTGATTTACCATTAACAGTGCATTGATAACAGTTTTTTATTAACCATTAACAGTGCGCCGATAACAGTTTTTTTTTATTTACCATTAACAGTGCGCCAATAATGGTTTATTTACCATTAACAGTGCGCTGATAACAGTTTTTATTTACCATTAACAGTGTTCTGATAACAGTTTTTATTAGCCATTAACAGTGCTCTGATAACAGTTTTTTTTATTTACCATTAACAGTGCGCTGATAACAGTTTTTATTTACCATTAACAGTGTTCTGATAACAGTTTTTATTAGCCATTAACAGTGCTCTGATAACAGTTTTTATTTACCATTAACAGTGCTCTGATAAGAGTTTTTATTACCATTAACAGTGCTCTGATAACAGTTTGTTATTTACCATTAACAGTGCGCTGATAACAGTTTTTATTTACCATTAACAGTGCACTGATAACAGTTTTTATTAACCATTAACAGTGCTCTGATAACAGTTTTTATTTACCATTAACAGTGCTCTGATAAGAGTTTTTATTTACCATTAACAGTGCACTGATAACAGTTTTTTACTAACCATTAACAGTGCTCTGATAACAGTTTTTTATTAACCATTAACAGTGCACTGATAACAGTTTTTTATTAACCATTAACAGTGCTCTGATAACAGTTTTTTATTAACCATTAACATTGCGCTGATAACAGTTTTTTTTATTTACCATTAACAGTGCGCCGATAACGGTTTTTTTTTACCATTAACAGTGCGCCGATAACAGTTTTTATTTACCATTAGCAGTGCGCTGATAACAGTTTTATTTACCATTAACAGTGCACTGATAACAGTTTTTTATTAAGCATTAACAGTGCGCCGATAACGGTTTATTTACCATTAACAGTGCACTGATAACAGCTTTTTATTAACCATAACAGTGCGCTGATAACAGTTTTTTTTATTCAATCAATCAATTTTTTTATATAGCGCCAAATCACAACAAACAGTTGCCCCAAGGCGCTTTATATTGTAAGGCAAGGCCATACAATAATTATGTAAAACCCCAACGGTCAAAACGACCCCCTGTGAGCAAGCACTTGGCTACAGTGGGAAGGAAAAACTCCCTTTTAACAGGAAGAAACCTCCAGCAGAACCAGGCTCAGGGAGGGCCAGTCTTCTGCTGGGACTGGTTGGGGCTGAGGGAGAGAACCAGGAAAAAGACATGCTGTGGAGGGGAGCAGAGATCGATCACTAATGATTAAATGCAGAGTGGTGCATACAGAGCAAAAAGAGAAAGAAACACTCAGTGCATCATGGGAACCCCCCAGCAGTCTACGTCTATAGCAGCATAACTAAGGGATGGTCAGGGTCACCTGATCCAGCCCTAACTATAAGCTTTAGCAAAAAGGAAAGTTTTAAGCCTAATCTTAAAAGTAGAGAGGGTGTCTGTCTCCCTGATCTGAATTGGGAGCTGGTTCCACAGGAGAGGAGCCTGAAAGCTGAAGGCTCTGCCTCCCATTCTACTCTTACAAACCCTAGGAACTACAAGTAAGCCTGCAGTCTGAGAGCGAAGTGCTCTATTGGGGTGATATGGTACTATGAGGTCCCTAAGATAAGATGGGACCTGATTATTCAAAACCTTATAAGTAAGAAGAAGAATTTTAAATTCTATTCTAGAATTAACAGGAAGCCAATGAAGAGAGGCCAATATGGGTGAGATATGCTCTCTCCTTCTAGTCCCCGTCAGTACTCTAGCTGCAGCATTTTGAATTAACTGAAGGCTTTTTAGGGAACTTTTAGGACAACCTGATAATAATGAATTACAATAGTCCAGCCTAGAGGAAATAAATGCATGAATTAGTTTTTCAGCATCACTCTGAGACAAGACCTTTCTGATTTTAGAGATATTGCGTAAATGCAAAAAAGCAGTACTACATATTTGTTTAATATGCGCTTTGAATGACATATCCTGATCAAAAATGACTCCAAGATTTCTCACAGTATTACTAGAGGTCAGGGTAATGCCATCCAGAGTAAGGATGTGGTTAGACACCATGTTTCTAAGATTTGTGGGGCCAAGTACAATAACTTCAGTTTTATCTGAGTTTAAAAGCAGGAAATTAGAGGTCATCCATGTCTTTATGTCTGTAAGACAATCCTACAGTTTAGCTAATTGGTGTGTGTCCTCTGGCTTCATGGATAGATAAAGCTGGGTATCATCTGCGTAACAATGAAAATTTAAGCAATACCGTCTAATAATACTGCCTAAGGGAAGCATGTATAAAGTGAATGAAATTGGTCCTAGCACAGAACCTTGTGGAACTCCATAATTAACTTTAGTCTGTGAAGAAGATTCCCCATTTACATGAACAAATTGTAATCTATTAGACAAATATGATTCAAACCACTGCAGCGCAGTGTCTTTAATACCTATGGCATGCTCTAATCTCTGTAATAAAATTTTATGGTCAACAGTATCAAAAGCAGCACTGAGGTCTAACAGAACAAGCACAGAGATGAGTCCACTGTCCGAGGCCATAAGAAGATCATTTGTAACCTTCAGTAATGCTGTTTCTGTACTATGATGAATTCTAAAACCTGACTGAAACTCTTCAAATAGACCATTCCTCTGCAGATGATCAGTTAGCTGTTTTACAACTACCCTTTCAAGAATTTTTGAGAGAAAAGGAAGGTTGGAGATTGGCCTATAATTAGCTAAGATAGCTGGGTCAAGTGATGGCTTTTTAAGTAATGGTTTAATTACTGCCACCTTAAAAGCCTGTGGTACATAGTCAACTAACAAAGATAGATTGATCATATTTAAGATCGAAGCATTAAATAATGGTAGGGCTTCCTTGAGCAGCCTGGTAGGAATGGGGACTAATAAACATGTTGATGGTTTGGATGAAGTAACTAATGAAAATAACTCAGACAGAACAATCGGAGAGAAAGAGTCTAACCAAATACCGGCATCACTGAAAGCAGCCAAAGATAACGATACGTCTTTGGGATGGTTATGAGTAATTTTTTCTCTAATAGTTCAAATTTTGTTAGCAAAGAAAGTCATGAAGTCATTACTAGTTAAAGTTAATGGAATACTCAGCTCAATAGAGCTCTGACTCTTTGTCAGCCTGGCTACAGTGCTGAAAAGAAACCTGGGGTTGTTCTTATTTTCTTCAATTAGTGATGAGTAGAAAGATGTCCTAGCTTTATGGAGGGCTTTTTTATAGAGCAACAGACTCTTTTTCCAGGCTAAGTGAAGATCTTCTAAATTAGTGAGACGCCATTTCCTCTCCAACTTACAGGTTATCTGCTTTAAGCTACGAGTTTGTGAGTTTATACCACGGAGTCAGACCACTTCGATTTTAAAGCTCTCTTTTTCAGAGGAGCTACAGCATCCAAAGTTGTCTTCATGAGGATGTAAAACTATTGACGAGATACTCTATCTCCCTTACAGAGTTTAGGTAGCTACTCTGCACTGTGTTGGTATATGGCATTAGAGAACATAAAGAAGGAATCATATCCTTAAAACCTAGTTACAGCGCTTTCTGAAAGACTTCTAGTGTAATGAAACTATTCCCCACTGCTGGGTAGTCCATCAGAGTAAATGTAAATGTTATTAAGAAATGATCAGACAGAAGGGAGTTTTCAGGGAATACTGTTAAGTCTCTATATTCCATACCATAAGTCAGAACAAGATCTAAGATATGATTAAAGTGGTGGATGGACTCATTTACCTTTTGAGCAAAGCCAATAGAGTCTAATAATAGATTAAATTCAGTGTTGAGGCTGTCATTCTCAGCATCTGTGTGGATGTTAAAATCGCCCACTATAATTATCTTATCTGAGCTAAGCACTAAGTCAGACAAAAGGTCTGAAAATTCACAGAGAAACTCACAGTAACGACCAGGTGGACGATAGATAATAACAAATAAAACTGGTTTTGGGACTTCCAATTTGGATGGTCAAGACCTAAGAGACAAGCTTTCAAATGAATTAAAGCTCTGTCTGGGTTTTTGATTAATTAATAAGCTGGAATGGAAGATGCTGCTAATCCTCCCCCTCGCGCCCGTGCTACGAGCATTCTGACAGTTAGTGTGACTCGGGGGTGGTGTGACTCATTTAAACTAACATATTCATCCTGCGTAACCAGGTTTCTGTTAGCAGAATAAATCAATATGTTCATTAATTATTATATCATTTACCAACAGGGACTTAGAAGAGAGAGACCTAATGTTTAATAGACCACATTTAACTGTTTTAGTCTGTGGTGCAGTTGAAGGTGCTATATTATTTTTTCTTTTTGAATTTTTATGCTTAAATAGATTTTTGCTGGTTATTGGTGGTCTGGGAGCAGGCACCGTCTCTACGGGGATGGGGTAATGAGGGATAGCAGGGGGAGAGAAGCTGCAGACAGGTGTGTAAGACTACAACTCTGCTTCCTGGTCCCACCCTGGATAGTCACGGTTTGGAGGATTTAAGGAAAATTGGCCAGATTTCTAGAAATGAGAGCTGCTCCATCCAAAGTGGGATGGATGCCGTCTCTCCTAACAAGACCAGGTTTTCCCCAGAAGCGTTGCCAATTATCTATGAAGCCCACCTCATTTTTTGGACACCACTCAGACAGCCAGCAATTCAAGGAGAACATGCGGCTAAACATGGTCACTCCCGGTCCGATTGGGAGGGGCCCAGAGAAAACTACAGAGTCCCGACATTGTTTTTGCAAAGTTACACACCGATTTAATGTTAATTTTAGTGACCTCCGATTGGCGTAACCGGTGTGTCATTACTGCCGACGTGAATTACAATCTACCAAATTTACGCTTAGCCTTAGCCAGCAGTTTCAAATTTCCTTCAATGTCGCCTGCTCTGGCCCCCGGAAGACAATTGACTATGGTTGCTGGTGTCGCTAACTTCACATTTCTCAAAACAGAGTCGCCAATAACCAGAGTTTGATCCTCGGCGGGTGTGTCGTCGAGTGGGGAAAAACGGTTTAGAGATGTGAACGGGTTGGCGGTGTACACGGGGCTTCTGTTTAGGGCTACGCTTCCTCCTCACAGTCACCCAGTCGGCCTGCTTTCCCGGCTGCTCGGGATCTGCCAGGGGGTAACTAACGGTGGCTAAGCTACCTTGGTCCGCACCGACTACAGGGGCCTGGCTAGCTGTAGAATTTTCCACGGTGCGGAGCCGAGTCTCCAATTCGCCCAGCCTGGCCTCCAAAGCTACGAATAAGCTACACTTATTACAAGTACCATTACTGCTAAAGGAGGCCGAGGAATAACTAAACATTTCACACCCAGAGCAGAAAAGTGCGGGAGAGACAGGAGAAGCTGCCATGCTAAATCGGCTAAGAGCTAGTAGCTACGCTAAGCTAGCGGATTCCTAAAAACACGCAAAGTGAATAATGTGTAAATAATTTAGAGGTGATTCAGCAGAAGGAGTGCTTTAGTTAAGGCACGTAAAGATTACACTGGGAAACAAATCGTAATCTAGATAACTAGATCAATCTAACTGCGCAGATTAAACAGCTAACAGATACAGAAAAAACACCGCTGTGCTCCGGAACAGGAAGTGATATAATACCGCAGTGAGAGCCAACCACCAGTAGAGGCCATTAACATTAACAGTCCGCCGATAACGGTTTATTTACCATTAACAGTAAGCTGATAACAGTTTTTATTTACCATTAACAGTGCACTGATAACAGTTTTTTTTTTACCATTAACAGTGCGCTTATAACAGTTTTTATTTACCATTAGCAGTGCACTGATAACAGTTTTTTATTAACCATTAACAGTGTGCTGATAACAGTTTTTATTTACCATTAACAGTGCGCCGATAATAGTTGATATTTATCATTAACAGTGCACAGATAACAGCTTTTATTTACCAATAACAGTGCACCGATAACAGTGTATTTACCATTAACAATGCACAGATAACAGTTTTTGATTTACCATTAACAGTGCACTGATAACAGTTTTTGATTTACCATTAACAGTGCACTGATAACAGTTTTTTATTAACCATTAACAGTGCGCCGATAACATTTTTTTTATTTACCATTAACAGTGCGCCGATAACATTTTATTTACCATTAACAGTGCTCTGATAAGTTTTTATTTACAATTAACAGTGCACTGATAACAGTTTTTTATTAACCATTAACAGTGCGCTGATAAGTTTTTATTTACCATTAACAGTGACAAAGTGACAAAGTTTAAAGTGACAAAGTTTTTTTAATTCGGCACACAAAATATTCAAATAGAAAAAAAATGAACAATTCCACAAACAAACACAGACAAAACTAGTGAGTCCGAAAGGGTGTGGGCTGAAGCAAAGCTTATTAGCGCCCACCCCTGCTAGTACAAGTCCAACAATTCTAATCAGTCATATTTACATAAATATAAATTCACTACTACATGTCGACACACAGACATACACATCAATATACTATTCACTTATAATTATATTTATATAGTACCAGATCATAAGAAAGTCGAATCAAGGCACTTTACGCCAGTAAGGACTAACCTTACCAACCCCCAGAGCAAGCACTAGGCAACTGTGGTGAGGAAAAACTCCCTATAGGGAAGAAACCTCAAGCAGACCAGGCTCTTGGGGGTGACCCTCTGCTTGGGCTTTGCCACATATACCTATATACATACGTATATACTTTACAAACATAAATATATACATACATATACACAGTCACTTATATACATATACATATACACCTACCCATATCTATATATCTACATACGCATATACATACCCACACATTCAAATATACAATAAGTCCCACTTATAAATTGAACATTCCATATAAATCAAATTATATTTGCTTCTTTATGATACTTAGACATAATGTTCTTTTTGAGTAGTTTTCTTAAATCTCACTAAGGTACTACTCATTCTAACCTCTGTTGAACATTTGTTCCATTTCCTCACCCCCAACCACAGACACACAAAAACCCTTTACATTTGTTCTTACTGGTGGTTTCATAAAAATTGCACACCTCTTAAACTATATCTGGATTCCCTCAATCGGAACAGACTCTGGACATGTCTCGGTAAGGCTTGGTTTTTTTGCTCGAAATAAAGTTTGAATTGTAATGTAATCGACCAAATCAATGAGTTTTAATAAATTTAAAGACACAAATGATGTTATGCTTCAGTAAATAATCATTTAATCTTTTAGCAAATATTTTTTCAAAAATTTTGGAAAATTGTGGCAGGAGTGATATAGGTCTATAATTAGAAAATGTGTGTTTGTCACCAGTTTTAAACAGAGGAATTACTTTGGCTATTTTCATTTGAGAAGGAAATTTACCAGTACTTAGTGACATATTGCAAATATAATTGAACGGTTTTACTATACAATCAATAACTTTTTTTAATAAAGCCATATCCAAATTATTAAAATCAGTCGATTTCTTACTTTTTGAACCATGAACCAGATCAAGTATTTCCCTTTCATGAGTACCACCAATGAACATTGAAACAGATTTGTTAACGTTGAATTATTTACCCAGAAGTTATTAGTTGATGAGTCAATCTTACTGGCAAGATTTTTACCCACATTAACGAAGTATTCATTAAAGTGTTCAGCAATAGACTCGTCGTATCAATCGTGATGTAGTTGTTACTCTGAAAAATGAAGGATAATCTCTAGTTACTCTATTCTTTTTATTATTTCATTTAATATGTTCCATGTGTTTTTGATGTTATTTCTATTTTGACAAGTAACTCATTATATTTTTTTACTGAGTCTCATGATATTGATTAACTTATTCTTATATGTTTTATACTTACTTTCAGCTTCCTTAGTTCGTAGTTTTATGAATTGTTTATATAGTATGTTTTTCTTTTTACATGCCCTCTGAAGTCCCTTAGTTATCCATGGTTTGTTGCTATATTGATTTCTATATATTTTGTCAACAAATGGACAGTGTTATTATACAAACTGGAAAAAATGGAAATGAAAGCATCATATGACCTGTCAACATCATCAACAAAAACATCTGACCAATTCTGACTTGATAAATCCTCCCTTAAATTATCAATTGTTTCAGGTGTTACTTTTCTACTCATGAATTTGATATTGCTTCGATACTTACAACAACCCTCCAATTCAAAGACTGAGAAAACTGGCAAGTGATCACTGATATCACTGACCAGTAGTCCCCCACTAAGATTACCGGATATAACGTTAGTTAAAATATTGTCAATGAGAGTTGTTGAGTCCATAGTTATTCTGCTCGGATGAATGATGGTTGGAAACAGTCCTAAACAGTACAAGGTGTTTATAAATGAGGTAATTTGTGGATGATTGTGAGGGTTTAAAAAATCTATATTGAAATCTCCACAGACAAATAAATGCTTATTTCTGTTGATTTGTTGTACATTCCTAAGATAATGTCTTCAAAGGTGTCAATATTTGTCCCAGGAGCTCTGTAAATGCAACTAACAACTATGTTTTTGGAGTTTATAGATGTAATTTCTATGGTAACACATTCCATGATGTTGTCCACTGTAAATGACGTGTTGTTAATGAGTTTACAGTTATAATCTGACCTTACAAACAATGCAACACCTCCGCCCCTTCTCATCTGCCTATTAACCAGGAACAATTCATAACCATCAAGATATACCAGATCTTTATTATCCTCATTTAACCATGTTTCTGAAATTGCAATAACTGAAAAACGTTTTTTTGGATGTTTTCAAACAATCATTAATAGTGGACAGATTACGAGAAAGACTTCTGCTGTTGAAATGTATAATTGAAAAATCTTCATCATTGATTTTATAATTTTTGAATTGTTCTTCTGTAAAATATTTGCACTGTCTCACAATATTCTCACTGAAAAAGGTATCAGGATCATTTTCAGATTCGAAGGGGTGGTTAGCAGAGTTATTATAATTAAATGTATCTAGACAGAGCTCCTGGGCAGAAATAAACGGATCATTATCCTTAGTCATTATGTCTCTCTTGTCTCCGGGTGTAGATGATGTGGATGAGTGGGTTGCTCCAGTCTGCATCATGGTGTTGTGATGTGTTTGAGTCCTCATACCTATTGTTCATATTTGTCCAGCTCCTCGATGTTCCTTATTGCCATGACTTTTGCTTGTTCTGGTGATCCGTTCAGTTTGATGAATATTTTACAGTTTGAAGTCCATGTGTGCTGGATTTTTCCCTGTTTCTTTAAGAAGCGTGCTTTCCTGGCGATGTCGGCATTCCGTTTGGTGAGATGTTCATTGATGAATACGTTGTCCCTTTCAGTTTTCTTCCTTGTTTTAACAGTGCTGCTTTGTGTTTTCTGTTGATGAATCTCATGATGACGGTTCGTTTATCACTGTCATTTCTCCGGGGCAGAGGGTGGCACGCTTCAATGTTATTTAAATCCATTTCTATACCTTTAGATAGGAGGAAATCAGCAACCTGTTTTTCCACAGAGCTGACCTCCTGTTTACTGGGCTCCCCTCCGCTCTCATCTGTTACCGCCCGTGCGTAGGACCGTGGTTTGATGTGAAGACCTGTGATGATGACGTCGTTAATTCTGGTGTACTGCTCCAATTCAGCCACTCTATTTTCCAGCTGCAACAGATGCCGGTCTTTCTCGGCGTTCTGGAGCCGTAATGCCTTCACCTCCTCCACCAGATCCATGATTGATTTCTGTTGCTGCTTCACAACAGTGCACTGATAACAGTTTTTTATTAACCATTAACAGTGCGCTGATAACAGTTTTTATTTACCATTAACAGTGCGCTGATAAAAGTTTTTGATTTACCATTAACAGTGCACTGATAACAGTTTTTTATTAACCATTAACAGTGCGCTGATAACAGTTTTTTATTAACCATTAACAGTGCACTGATAACAGCTTTTTATTAACCATTAACAGTGTGCTGATAACAGGTTTTTTTTATTAACCATTAACAGTGCGCCGATAATGGTTTATTTACCATTAACAGTAAGCTGATAACAGTTTTTATTTACCATTAACAGTGCGCTGATAACAGTTTTTTTTACCATTAACAGTGCGCAGATAATAGCTGATATTTATCATTAACAGTGCACAGATAACAGTTTTTATTTACCATTAACAGTGCACAGATAACAGCTTTTATTTACCAATAACAGTGCACCGATAACAGTGTATTTACCATTAACAATGCACAGATAACAGTTTTTTAACCATTAACAGTGTGCTGATAACAGTTTTTATTTACCATTAACAGTGCACTGATAACAGTTTTTGATTTACCATTAACAGTGCACTGATAACAGTTTTTTATTAACCATTAACAGTGCGCCGATAACAGTTTTGTAATTTACCATTAACAGTGCGCCGATAACGGTTTATTTGCCATTAACAGTGTGCTAAGTTTTTCTTTACCATTAACAGTGCACTGATAACAGTTTTTTATTAACCATTAACATTGCGCTGATAACAGTTTTTTATTAACCATTAACAGTGCTCTGATAACAGTTTTTATTAACCATTAACAGTGCTCTGATAACAGTTTTTGATTAACCATTAACAGTGCGCTGATAACAGTTTTTTATTAACCATTAACAGTGCGCTGATAACAGTTTTTATTTACCATTAACAGTGCTCTGATAACAGTTTTTATTTACCATTAACAGTGCACTGATAACAGTTTTTATTTACCATTAACAGTGCACTGATAACAGTTTTTTTTATTAACCATTAACAGTGTGCTTATAACAGTTTATTTACCATTAACAGTGCGCTGACAAAAGTTTTTGATTTACCATTAACAGTGCACTGATAACAGCTTTTTATTAACCATTAACAGTGTACTCATAACAGTTTTTTTATTAACCATTAACAGTGCGCCGATAACGGTTCATTTACCATTAACAGTAAGCTGATAACAGTTTTTATTTACCATTAACAGTGCGCTGATAATAGTTTTTTTTTTTTACCATTAACAGTGCGCCGATAATAGTTGATATTTATCATTAACAGTGCACAGATAACAGTTTTTATTTACCATTAACAGTGCACAGATAACAGCTTTTATTTACCAATAACAGTGCACCGATAACAGTGTATTTACCATTAACAATGCACAGATAACATTTTTTTAACCATTAACAGTGTGCTGATAACAGTTTTTATTTACCATTAACAGTGCACTGATAACAGTTTTTGATTTACCATTAACAGTGCACTGATAACAGTTTTTTATTAACCATTAACAGTGCGCAAATAACAGTTTTTTAATTTACCATTAACAGTGCGCCGATAACGGTTTATTTGCCATTAACAGTGTGCTAAGTTTTTCTTTACCATTAACAGTGCACTGATAACAGTTTTTTTATTAACCATTAACATTGCGCTGATAACAGTTTTTTATTAACCATTAACAGTGCGCTGATAACAGTTTTTTATTAACCATTAACAGTGCTCTGATAACAGTTTTTATTTACCATTAACAGTGCACTGATAACAGTTTTTATTTACCATTAACAGTGCACTGATAACAGTTTTTTTATTAACCATTAACAGTGTGCTTATAACAGTTTATTTACCATTAACAGTGCGCTGACATAAGTTTTTGATTTACCATTAACAGTGCAATGATAACAGATTTTATTAACCATTAACAGTGCGCTGATAACAGTTTTTTTTATTAACCATTAACAGTAAGCTGATAACAGTTTTTTTTACCATTAACAGTGCGCCGATAATAGTTGATATTTATCATTAACAGTGCACAGATAACAGTTTTTATTTACCATTAAAAGTGCACAGATAACAGCTTTTATTTACCAATAACAGTGCACCAATAACAGTGTATTTACCATTAACAATGCACAGATAACAGTTTTTTAACCATTAACAGTGCGCTGATAACAGTTTTTATTTACCATTAACAGTGCGCCGATAACGGTTTATTTACCATTAACAGTGCGCTGATAAGTTTTTATTAACCATTAACAGTGCGCTGATAACAGTTTTTTATTAACCATTAACAGTGTACCGATAACAGTTTTTTTATTTACCATTAACAGTGCGCCGATAACGGTTTATTTACCATTAACAGTGCGCTGATAAGTTTTTATTAACCATTAACAGTGCGCTGATAACAGTTTTTTATTAACCATTAACAGTGCGCTGATAACAGTTTTTATTTACCATTAACATTGCGCTGATAAAAGTTTTTGATTTACCATTAACAGTGCACTGATAACAGTTTTTTATTAACCATTAACAGTGCGCTGATAAGTTTTTATTTACCATTAACAGTGCGCTGATAACAGTTTTTATTTACCATTAACAGTGCACTGATAACAGTTTTTTTATTTACCATTAACAGTGCTCTGATAACAGTTTTTTATAAACCATTAAGAGTGTGCTTATAACAGTTTATTTACCATTAACAGTGCGCTGACAAAAGTTTTTGATTTACCATTAACAGTGCACTGATAACAGCTTTTTATTAACCATTAACAGTGCGCTGATAACAGTTTTTTTTATTAACCATTAACAGTGCGCCGATAACGGTTTATTTACCATTAACAGTAAGCTGATAACAGTTTTTATTTACCATTAACAGTGCGCTGATAACAGTTTGTTTTACCATTAACAGTGCGCCGATAATAGTTGATATTTATCATTAACAGTGCACAGATAACAGTTTTTATTTACCATTAAAAGTGCACAGATAACAGCTTTTATTTACCAATAACAGTGCACCAATAACAGTGTATTTACCATTAACAATGCACAGATAACAGTTTTTTAACCATTAACAGTGCGCTGATAACAGTTTTTATTTACCATTAACAGTGCACTGATAACAGTTTTTTATTAACCATTAACAGTGTGCTTACAACAGTTTATTTACCATTAACAGTGCGCTGACAAAAGTTTTTGATTTACCATTAACAGAGCACTGATAACAGCTTTTTATTAACCATTAACAGTGCACCGATAACGGTTTATTTACCATTATCAGTAAGCTGATAACAGTTTTTATTTACCATTAACAGTGCGCTGATAACAGTTTTTTTTTTTTTTTTACCATTAACAGTGCGCCGATAATAGTTGATATTTATCATTAACAGTGCACAGATAACAGTTTTTATTTACCATTAACAGTGCACAGATAACAGTTTTTATTTACCATTAACAGTGCACAGATAACAGCTTTTATTTACCAATAACAGTGCACCGATAACAGTGTATTTACCATTAACAATGCACAGGTAACAGTTTTTTAACCATCAACAGTGTGCTGATAACAGTTTTTGAGTTACCATTAACAGTGCACTGATAACAGTTTTTTATTTACCATTAACAGTGCGCTGATAACAGTTTTTTATTAACCATTAACAGTGCTCTGATAACAGTTTTTATTAACCATTAACAGTGCTCTGATAACAGTTTTTATTTACCATTAACAGTGCTCTGATAAGTTTTTATTTACCATTAACAGTGCACTGATAAGTTTTTATTTACCATTAACAGTGCACTGATAACAGTTTTTTATTTACCATTAACAGTGCGCTGATAACAGTTTTTTATTAACCATTAACAGTGCTCTGATAACAGTTTTTATTAACCATTAACAGTGCTCTGATAACAGTTTTTATTTACCATTAACAGTGCTCTGATAACAGTTTTTTATTAACCATTAACAGTGCGCTGATAACAGTTTTTTATTAACCATTAACAGTGCTCTGATAAGAGTTTTTATTTACCATTAACAGTGCTCTGATAAGTTTTTATTTACCATTAACAGTGCACTGATAACAGTTTTTATTTACCATTAACAGTGCGCTGATAACAGTTTTTTATTAACCATTAACAGTGCTCTGATAACAGTTTTTATTTACCATTAACAGTGCTCTGATAAGTTTTTTATTAACCATTAACAGTGCGCTGATAACAGTTTTTTATTAACCTTTAACAGTGCTCTGATAACAGTTTTTATTTACCATTAACAGTGCTCTGATAACAGTTTTTATTTACCATTAACAGTGCTCTGATAACAGTTTTTTATTAACCATTAACAGTGCGCTGATAACAGTTTTTTTTAACCATTAACAGTGCTCTGATAACAGTTTTTATTTACCATTAACAGTGCTCTGATAACAGTTTTTTATTAACCATTAACAGTGCGCTGATAACAGTTTTTTATTAACCATTAACAGTGCTCTGATAACAGTTTTTATTAACCATTAACAGTGCTCTGATAACAGTTTTTATTTACCATTAACAGTGCTCTGATAACAGTTTTTATTTACCATTAACAGTGCACTGATAACAGTTTTTATTTACCATTAACAGTGCACTGATAACAGTTTTTTTTATTAACCATTAACAGTGTGCTTATAACAGTTTATTTACCATTAACAGTGCGCTGACAAAAGTTTTTGATTTACCATTAACAGTGCACTGATAACAGCTTTTTATTAACCATTAACAGTGCGCTGATAACAGTTTTTTTATTAACCATTAACAGTGCGCCGATAACGGTTTATTTACCATTAACAGTAAGCTGATAACAGTTTTTATTTACCATTAACAGTGCGCTGATAACAGTTTTTTTTACCTTTAACAGTGCGCCGATAATAGTTGATATTTATCATTAACAGTGCACAGATAACAGTTTTTATTTACCATTAACAGTGCACAGATAACAGCTTTTATTTACCAATAACAGTGCACCGATAACAGTGTATTTACCATTAACAATGCACAGATAACAGTTTTTTAACCATTAACAGTGCGCTGATAACAGTTTTTATTTACCATTAACAGTGCACTGATAACAGTTTTTGAGTTACCATTAACAGTGCACTGATAACAGTTTTTTATTTACCATTAACAGTGCGCTGATAACAGTTTTTTATTAACCATTAACAGTGCTCTGATAACAGTTTTTATTAACCATTAACAGTGCTCTGATAACAGTTTTTATTTACCATTAACAGTGCTCTGATAACAGTTTTTTATTAACCATTAACAGTGCGCTGATAACAGTTTTTTATTAACCATTAACAGTGCTCTGATAACAGTTTTTATTTACCATTAACAGTGCTCTGATAACGGAGTCGTCGGATCCCCCGGATCCCATCATCCCGGAGTACGCTATCGTGGCCGCCCTCACCTGGGACGTGGAGAAGACCGTCCGGGAGGCCCTGACACGAGACCCGGACCCCGGAACCGGACCGAAGAACAAACTCTACGTCCCACCAGAGGCTAGGGCTGCAGTCCTGGACTTCTGTCACGGTTCTAAGCTCTCTTGCCATCCTGGGGTGCGTAGGACCGTGGCAGTCGTCCGGCAGCGCTTCTGGTGGGCGTCCCTAGAGGCCGACGTCCGGGGTTACATCCAGGCCTGTACCACCTGCACCAGGGGCAAGGCCGATCACCGCAAGACCTCGGGTTTGCTACAGCCGCTGCCCGTCCCTCATCGCCCCTGGTCTCACATCGGCCTGGATTTTGTCACGGGTCTCCCGCCGTCCCAGGGAAACACCGTTATCTTCACGATAGTGGACCGATTCTCCAAGGCGGCCCACTTCGTGGCCCTCCCGAAGCTACCAACGGCCCAGGAGACAGCGGACCTCCTAGTCCACCATGTCGTCCGTCTGCATGGGATACCATCAGACATCGTCTCCGATCGCGGTCCCCAGTTCACCTCGCACGTTTGGAGGAGCTTTTGCCGGGAACTGGGGGCCACGGTCAGTCTCTCGTCCGGGTATCACCCCCAGACCAACGGACAAGCAGAACGGGCCAACCAAGAAATGGAGCAGACCCTACGCTGTGTGACAGCCGCGCACCCGACGGCCTGGAGTACCCACCTGGCCTGGATCGAGTACGCCCACAACAGTCAAGTGTCATCAGCCACCGGCCTCTCCCCTTTTGAGGTGTGCTTGGGGTATCAGCCCCCGTTGTTTCCGGTGTTTGAGGGAGAGGTCGGTGTGCCCTCGGTCCAGGCCCACCTACGGAGATGCCGTCGGGTGTGGCGTGCCGCCCGTTCTGCTTTGTTAAGGGCCCGGACGAGGGCGAAGAACCATGCAGACCGGCGGCGGGCCCCGGCTCCCACGTATCGTCCCGGGCAGGAAGTGTGGTTGTCCACCAAGGACATTCCCCTACAAGTGGACTCCCCAAAACTACAGGAACGATACATCGGGCCGTACAAGATTCTCAAGATCATCAATCCTGCCGCAGTGAGGCTCCAGCTTCCGGCCTCACTGCGGATTCATCCAGTGTTCCACGTCTCCAGGATCAAACCTCATCACACCTCACCCCTCTGCACTCCGGGTCCGGCACCACCTCCTGCCCGGATCATCAACGGAGAGCCGGCTTGGACCGTACGCCGGCTCCTCGACGTCCGACGGATGGGCCGGGGTTTTCAGTATCTGGTGGACTGGGAACGGTACGGCCCCGAAGAACGCTCCTGGGTGAAGAAGGGCCTCATCCTGGACCCGGCCCTCCTAGCCGACTTCTACCGTCGCCACCCAGACAAACCCGGTCGTGCGCCAGGAGGCGCCCGTTGAGGGGGGGGGGTCCTGTTGTGTGGGCCGCTGAAGAGGAGGTACTGCTGGCCCACCACCATTAGAGGGCGCCCTGCCTGGAGTGCGGGCTCCAGGCACCGGAGGGCGCTGCCGCCTTACAGGAGCAGCCAGGATGACAGCTGTCACCCATCACTGGAGACAGCTGATTCTAATCAACAGGGAGGTATATCAGCAGGACGGCATCTCCACCTCATTTGCCGAGATATCGCCTAATCAAAGAGGTAACAATCTCTGCCCGAACATATAAATAACCATTGTTGTATTTCTTGTTGAGTATTTGTAGGACAGCAGACTTCTGGACAACAGTTGGATAAGTACTCACCTTCCTACACTCCTGCATTGTTGTTAACGAGAGGTGGAGGTAGACTCTCCACCCTCCGTGTTGCTGGGTGCAGCCGCATCCACACCTGACTGTTTTTGTTCCTTGCCAGCAGTACCGGATCCGACGAGCGGAGGCAGTGGCCACCTGGGAATTCGGGACTTGGCGGCTCCAGTATTCCCGGGGTTCGGTGGCAGAGGAAATCGGGTTGGTTCCGGTTCGACTTGGACAGACGTCTCCTATCGTCGAGCCTGCCCACACGACACCGTTGTAATTGGACTCAGTCTCAATATTGTAATCGGCTGTGTTGTTGTGCCTGTTTCACAACAGTAAAAACAGTGTTATTTGACTCCTCCATTGTCCGTTCATTTGCGCCCCCTGTTGTGGGTCCGTGTTCCTACACTTTCCCAACAATTTACAGTGCACAGATAAGTTTTTATTTACCATTAACAGTACACAGATAACAGTTTTATTTACCTTTAACAGTACACAGATAACAGTTCATTTACCATTAACAGTGCACAGATAACAGTTTATTTACCATTTACAGTGCACAGATAAGTTTTTATTTAACATTAACGGTGCACAGATAATAGTTTATTTACCATTAACAGTGCACAGAAAACAGTTGATATTTACCATTAACAGTGCACAGATAAGTTTTTATTTACCATTAACAGTGCACAGATACCAGCTGATATTTACCATTAACAGTGCACAGATAACAGTTTTATTTACCTTTAACAGTACACAGATAACAGTTCATTTACCATTAACAGTGCACAGATAACAGTTTATTTACCATTTACAGTGCACAGATAAGTTTTTATTTAACATTAACGGTGCACAGATAATAGTTTATTTACCATTAACAGTGCACAGAAAACAGTTGATATTTACCATTAACAGTGCACAGATAAGTTTTTATTTACCATTAACAGTGCACAGATAACAGTTTTTATTTACCATTAACAGTGCACAGAAAACAGTTTATTTACCATTTATAGTGCACAGATAAGTTTTTATTTAACATTAACTGTGCACAGATAACAGTTTATTTACCATTAACAGTGCAATGATAACAGCTTTTATTTACCAATAACAGTGCACAGATAAGAGTTTATTTACCATTAACAGTGCACAGATAAGTTTTTATTTACCTTCAACAGTACACAGATAACAGTTTATTTACCATTAACAGTACACAGATAACAGTTTTATTTACCTTTAACAGTACACAGATAACAGTTTATTTACCATTAACAGTGCACAGTTAACAGTTTTTATTTACCATTAACAGTGCACAGATAACAGTTTACCATTTACAGTGCACAGATAAGTTTTTATTTAACATTAACGGTGCACAGATAACAGTTTATTTACCATTAACAGTGCACAGAAAACGGTTTATTTACCATTTACCGTGCACAGATACGTTTTTATTTAACATTAACAGTGCACAGATAGCAGTTTATTTACCATTAACAGGGCACTGATAACAGCTTTTATTTACCAATAACAGTGCACAGATAAGAGTTTATTTACCATTAACAGTGCAAAGATAACAGTTTTTATTTACCATTAACAGTGCATAGATAAGTTTTTATTTACCATTAACAGTGCACAGATAACAGTTTTTATTTACTATTAACAGTGCATAGATAAGTTTTTATTTACCTTCAACAGTACACAGATAACAGTTTATTTACCATTAACAGTGCACAGATAACAGTTTTTATTTAGCATTAACAGTGCACAGATAACAGTTTTTATTTACCATTAACAGTGCACAGAATAGTGTATTTACCATTAACAATGCACAGATAAGTTTTTATTTAATATTAACAGTGCACAGATAACAGTTTATTTACCTTTAACAGTGCACAGAAATCAGTTTATTTACCATTAACAGTGCACAGATAAGTTTTTATTTAACATTAACAGTGCACAGATAACAGTTTATTTACCATTAAGAGTGCATAGATAGTTTTTATTTACCTTTAACAGTGCACAGATAAGTTTTATTTACCATTAACAGTACACAGATAAGTTTTATTTACCTTTAACAGTACACAGATAACAGTTTTTATTTACCATTAACAGTGCACAGATAACAGTTTATTTACCATTTACAGTGCACAGATAAGTTTTTATTTAACATTAACGGTGCACAGATAACAGTTTATTTACCATTAACTGTGCACAGATACGTTTTTATTTACCATTAACAGTGCACAGATACCAGCTGATATTTACCATTAACAGTGCACAGATAACAGTTTTATTTACCTTTAACAGTGCACAGAAATCAGTTTATTTACCATTAACAGTGCACAGATAAGTTTTTATTTAACATTAACAGTGCACCGATAACAGTTTATTTACCATTAAGAGTGCATAGATAAGTTTTTATTTACCTTTAACAGTGCACAGATAAGTTATTTACCATTAACAGTACACAGATAACAGTTTTATTTACCTTTAACAGTACACAGATAACAGTTCATTTACCATTAACAGTGCACAGATAACAGTTTTTATTTACCATTAACAGTGCACAGATACGTTTTTATTTACCATTAACAGTGCACAGATACCAGCTGATATTTACCATTAACAGTGCACAGATAACAGTTTTATTTACCTTCAACAGTACACAGATAACAGTTCATTTACCATTAACAGTGCACAGATAAGTTTTTATTTAACATTAATGGTGCACAGATAACAGTTTATTTACCATTAACAGTGCACAGATACCAGCTGATATTTACCATTAACAGTGCACAGATAACAGTTTATTTACCATTTACAGTGCACAGATAAGTTTTTATTTAATATTAATGGTGCACAGATAACAGTTTATTTACCATTAACAGTGCACAGATACGTTTTTAATTACCATTAACAGTGCACAGATACCAGCTGATATTTACCATTAACAGTGCACAGATAACAGTTTTATTTACCTTTAACAGTACACAGATAACAGTTCATTTACCATTAACAGTGCACAGATAAGTTTTTATTTACCATTAACAGTGCACAGATAACAGTTTTTATTTACCATTAACAGTGCACAGATAACAGTTTTTATTTACCATTAACAGTGCACAGAAAACAGTTTATTTACCATTTACAGTTCACAGATAAGTTTTTATTTAACATCAACGGTGCACAGATAACAGTTTATTTACCATTAACAGTGCAATGATAACAGCTTTTATTTACCAATAACAGTGCACAGATAAGAGTTTATTTACCATTAACAGTGCAAAGATAACAGTTTTTATTTACCAATAACAGTGCACAGATAACAGTTTTTATTTACCATTAACAGTGCACAGAATAGTGTATTTACCATTAACAATGCACAGATAAGTTTTTATTTAATATTAACAGTGCACAGAAAAGTTTATTTACCTTTAACAGTGCACAGAAAACAGTTTATTTACCTTTAACAGTGCACAGAAATCAGTTTACCATTAACAGTGCACAGATAACAGTTTATTTACCATTAAGAGTGCATAGATACGTTTTTATTTACCTTTAACAGTGCACAGATAACAGTTTTTATTTACCATTAACAGTGCATAGATAAGTTTTTATTTCGCATTAACAGTGCAAAGATAACAGTTTTTAATTTACCATTAACAGTGCACAGAAAACAGTTTTTATTTACCATTAACAGTGCATAGATAAGTTTTTATTTCGCATTAACAGTGCAAAGATAACAGTTTTTATTTACCAATAACAGTGCACAGATAACAGTTTTTATTTACCATTAACAGTGCACAGAATAGTGTATTTACCATTAACAATGCACAGATAAGTTTTTATTTAATATTAACAGTGCACAGAAAAGTTTATTTACCTTTAACAGTGCACAGAAAACAGTTTATTTACCTTTAACAGTGCACAGAAATCAGTTTACCATTAACAGTGCACAGATAACAGTTTATTTACCATTAAGAGTGCATAGATACGTTTTTATTTACCTTTAACAGTGCACAGATAACAGTTTTTATTTACCATTAACAGTGCACAGATAACAGTTTTTATTTACCATTAAGAGTGCATAGATACGTTTTTATTTACCTTTAACAGTGCACAGATAACAGTTTTTATTTACCATTAACAGTGCACAGATAACAGTTTTTATTTACCATTAAGAGTGCATAGATACGTTTTTATTTACCTTTAACAGTGCACAGATAACAGTTTTTATTTACCAATAACAGTGCACAGATAACAGTTTTTATTTACCATTAACAGTGCACAGAATAGTGTATTTACCATTAACAATGCACAGATAAGTTTTTATTTAATATTAACAGTGCACAGAAAAGTTTATTTACCTTTAACAGTGCACAGAAACAGTTTATTTACCTTTAACAGTGCACAGAAATCAGTTTACCATTAACAGTGCACAGATAACAGTTTATTTACCATTAAGAGTGCATAGATACGTTTTTATTTACCTTTAACAGTGCACAGATAACAGTTTTTATTTACCATTAACAGTGCACAGATAAGTTTTTATTTCGCATTAACAGTGCATAGATAAGTTTTTATTTACCATTAACAGCGCACAGATAACAGTTTTTATTTACGTTTAACAGTGTACAGAAAACAGTTTTTATTTACCTTTAACAGTGCACAGATAACAGTTTATTTACCATTAACAGTGCACAGCTAACAGTTTTTATTTACCTTTAACAGTGCACAGATAACAGTTTATTTACCATTAACAGTGTACAGATAGTAAGTAAGTCCCTTCGGCTGCTCCCTTGTTTGCACTTGGGGTCACCACAGCAAATCCTAGGTGGATCTGCATGTTGAACTGGCACAGGTTTTACGCCGGATGCCCTTCCTGACGCAACTCCACATTACATGGAGAAATGTGGCAGGGGTGGGATTTGAACCCAGAGCCTTCTGCACTGAAACCAAGCGCATTAACCACTTGGCCACCACCCCTGCATTAACAGTGTACAGATAACAGTTTTTATTTACCATTAACAGTGCACTGATAACAGTTTATTTACCATTAACAGTGCACTGATAAGTTTTTGTTTACCATTAACAGTGCACTGATAACAGTTTTTATTTACCATTAACTGTGCGCTGTTAACAGTTTTTTATTTACCATTAACAGTGCACAGTTTTTGAAGTTCAATTGGTTTAGTGAGTTAAGTATCACCATGTCACCATAAGTGAAAAGTGTATCATGTCTGATGTCATCGCTATTTTGTTTTACCTGAATAATAAGAGCGCCTCCTCATGACAGAGTGCCAAAAAGACAAAACCTCTGACTTGTCACACAAAATGAATTGTTACATAGCTTGGAGATGTTTGAACATACGTATCTCATTCACATGCCAATTATCTACATATTAAAAGTGTATGTGGGTTTATTAAAAAGTTCAATGTACATAAGTACATAATTGTAAATACATTAAAATTACATGCATGACATAAAGTGAAAATATTAATTTCCATTGTTGTCCATTTAAAAATCAAATGACAAATCCACAAAAAGCACAACGTGTTTATTTGATTCCATACCAACAAAACTGTTTAAGGACCTGTGGCCCACTCTTGGGCCGACTGTGCTAGAAATGATTCATCTTTCTTTGACTTCTGGATCTGTTCCTAAATGTTTCAAATCTGCAGTGATTAAACCATTACTTAAGAAATCTAATCTTGACCCTAGTGTATTGAAAAACTATCGGCCGATATCAAATCTATCATTTTGCTCTAAAATTCTGGAAAAAGTGGTGTCACGGCAGCTCGTAGACTATCTTACTGATAATAATCTCTTTGAGCCACTGCAGTCTGCTTTTAGAAAATATCATTCCACAGAGACGGCTCTCACTAAAGTGGTGAATGATCTTCTGCTTACAATGGATTCGGACACCACTACGGTTCTGGTGCAGTTAGATCTCAGTGCTGCATTTGATACAGTGGATCATCATATTCTACTTGATAGGCTGGAAAATCAGTTTGGGATTACTGGGAGTGCCCTTGCGTAGCTGACGTCATACTTGACCAATTGTTCTCACCGTGTTTTGTACAATAACACTACCTATAACCTTAGAGACATGAAATATGGAGTTCCACAGGGTTCTGTCTTAGGCCCCCTGCCTTTCTCCCTTTATATAGCACCTCTTGGGTACATATTGCAGCATTTTGGGATTACATTTAATTGCTATGCTGATGATACTTAATTATACATGCCGATAACTGCTGGTAATCTCATCCACCTAAAATCCTTAAAAGATTGCCTTGCAACAGTGAAAAGATGGATTCTAGCAACGTCCTACTTTTAAACTCTGATAAGACCGAAATGATGGTTCTTGGTCCAGTGAGACACTGACATCAATTTGACCAGTTAACGCTTAGCCTCGGCTCATGTGTCATACCTTGGGGTAATTTTTGATCCTACATTGTCCTTTGGCCTCAACATTAAAGATATTACAAGGACTGCTTTCTTCCACCTGTGAAGTGAAGTCTTACAACCACACACAAATGCAGGAAATACAAATGCCCTAAAGCAGGGGTGCCCAAGTTCGGCCCTCGAGATCCACCTTCCTGACACTTTTAGTTGTCTCCCTGCTCCAACACACCTGAATCCAATGAAAGGCTCATTAAAAGCCTGCTAATGAGTCTTTCATTGGATTCAGTGTGTCAGGAAGCACCCCTGCCCTAAAGACATGGATAGTCATTCTCCTACAAAGATACAAACATGGCCAAACGCCTATGTCCATCAACATCAAGACTCTACGAAGTCTTCAAAGGGCCTCAGTTTCCCTGTTTTGCTGTTGTTCTTGGCCAAGTCTCCCTTATAAAATATCCCTGATCTCAGTGGGACTAAGCTGACTAAAAAACAGCTAAATGATCAGAAATAATTAAAATAAAGTATTGTGATAGCAGATCAGGCAATGTAGGAGGACCAGGGATGTCCACAAGTTTCATCCAGTGTAGCACTTAGCAGCAGATTAACGTTGGCTTATGGCAGCAATTCTTGCCAGTTGAAGAAATCTCATCCATTCATTCATCTTAATGCCACAAACACACTGCTGCTGGATCGCAGGAACAAAAAAGACCATCTGCCTACTTGTTGGCTTCATCAACTGTCATAAGATGTGGCTTCAATGTTTCAATCGTAACATCCTTAACAATGACGGCAGATCCTGCCTTCGGGCCGCGGAGGAACAGGGGGATTCTTTATGAGCCTGGCAGGTGCAGAATGTGGCAGGCACCCAAAGCCGTCACCACCAAGAGACGGTGGCAGCAGCAGTGGCTGAGCTTGGCAGGCAGGACCGGTATCACATATAGAGCAAAAAACCCCCGCTTGCTTCAGCTGGCAGTCATAGAGCACACGAGCAGGAGGGAGCATATCTGCTGCTAAATTATACGAGAGAGAGAGGAAGCGGAGCGGAGAAGACCCAACCAGGGCCGCTTCACTCTTCCTGCACAATTATACACCAGCTCTTAGCTGCGTGTTAGGAACACTAGGTGGAGCGAGGCTTCATATAATGATGTTATTAGAGACTGCCTGAATACACAAGTACATCAGCGTTGAGGCCGCCGGCAATGAAACCACACCAGCTGTCTGCCCCAGATATCTGCACCGCGCGTTCACGGCGTGTTGACAGTTGGCAAGCGCATGTCACCTGAGACACCTTCCAAAACTTACTGAGGCACATTTCTCATGGTAGTGTAATCTTCTGTTGACACACAATTGTAATTGGAGAGAAATAAAATCCCACATCCCCACCCCCCCCACCCAAAAATAAATAAATAAATAATCAACATACAACACTGGTGATTTGCTATGTTTTATATCAATCCATTATCAACATACCACGAATTCTCCCCATATAATTTGGAGGCTCTGCTGCAATGCACCATGGGAGTTCAGGATTTTGAAGTTTTAAATGTTATTGTGATTCATGTTAGTTTAACAGTGTTGTTAGTTTTTACTGATTTATTGTGTTTTTGTAGTTCATTTCAAGTAGCTCTTACCATGAGTGAAATGTGTCATGGTTTTAATGTCTTCAGCCACCGTCTTTTTTTTTTTTTTTTTTTTTGTCAAATTAAAAGCACCTGCTTACAACAACTGTGCGTGTGTGCAACTTTGATCACAGACAAATTGTGGAGAGCTGACATTTGCCATTTGGTATGTTTATGTATTTTGGGTCAAGGATGAACACTGCAAAAACAGGAAGTTGATAGGACAAATATTTTAGGAGAAGCTACGGATATTAGCTAACAACACTGTACAATGGATGCTGCCAACTCCAACCCCAATTCCAATAAAATTGTGGAGTTGAGTAAAATGTAAATAAAAACAGAATACAATGATTTGTAAATCCTCTTCAACCTATATTCAACAAAGACAAGATATTTATGTTCAAGACTGATAAACTTTATTGTTTTTGTGCAAATATTTGCTCATTTTGAAATGGATACCTGCAACCGTTTCAAAAAGCTGGGACAGTGGTATGTTTACCACTGTGTTACATCACCTTTCCTTCTAACCAGTGGTGGGCACAGATATCCAAAAAATTAACTTTGATAACAGATAATCAGATAACTGAAAAGTTATCTTTGATAAAGATAAAACAATAAACCACCCAAAAATGTATCGGAAGTTACAGATAACCAATAAATTCCAGTATTGTCTTTGGTACATTCGCAGCTACTAATAAACTGAATTTAAGTTTTAACACCACGATCGCTTCTGGAAACAACAAAAGCGACAACAGATGCAAACAATGAGCCCACACTTCTGTCTTTGAACATCTTGCCCCCTGCTGGAAGCTCTTGTCTACTACATGGCTTCCAGCACAGATGCAAGCTGAGAGCAGCCATAAAGCCCAGCTCTTGACCTCCGCCTGGTCCTGTTACAGGAGTGTTTGTCATGGAAAGAGGAACGGAGGAATGCGCCACCGTGCCGCGAATGGCGCGGCACAAAACCACCTCCGTGTTGGTCTCACAGGATGGCTTTCGGTGGCTTTTCAGTTGTGTGACTATCTGAGAAATTGTGGATGAGCTGGACATGCCAGAACATGTCCTGTGAGGCTTCATCACGGCATTGTTTTGTGCCATGCGGCTCCGTCCCGACGCGCGAATTCCTGTGGTTTTGTGCCGCGCCATTAGCGGCACGGTCCCAGGACCTTAATCCAACAGAAAACCTGTGGGGAAGCACATCTGCATGGACTGCTTTAAATCTGAATTTATACTGGGGGTTTTACACCATTTACATGTTAAGACAAAAGTTGGCATCATTATATTATTATATGATTTTTGGTGTTATTCCTTTGGCATTCTGCACGATTTGCAGGTTGTCCCATTAAATCTGACAGATCAGCATCCTCACATTAAAATAAAGATTTCTCACAAAGAAACCTTCGAGGTGAGTCGAGCCCTCGGAGCCTCACCTGGTGACATGGTTTTAATATGACTGTAGTGTAAACAGAAAAACAAAAAAATCCTTTAAGTCTCTCAGTTCTGTCTTTCCACCTCTCTTTGCCAACTCTGCAAACTGCACCCCCCACCAAAAAAACCCCCCAAAACCACCGTCTGTCCCAAATTCATCAGGCTGTCTGATTAATTTGTTGCTTGACTGTAGTATTGAGAAAAACGCACCTGAAGATTTGATGGGACAGAGATGACGCTTCGTATATCTGCAGGTGTTTTCTATTTTCACATCCAGAAGTCAAATGTAGATTACTGTACACTGAGGGTGCGGCGGGGCCCAAAAGCACAAGCCCCCCCAGAGGATCCCGCTTGAGAGCCTGTTTCCATGTCTAATATTGTAAAGTGTGTTTGTCACAGATGTGACATGAATCCCACAGCAGGCGGACAGAAGATGAACTATTGAGCAAACAAAGACAACAGCGAGACGAGACGGCCACAGTTTTCCTCACCAGTCAAGAAGATGACGAGTGACGGAAAAGACGGACATGGACGCCGTTCACGCCAAGGTCATAAGACTAATGAGGGTCAACGAGGATCCAGTGGAGCCGCCATCAGTCCTTCTGAAGCACAAAGTGCTCAGTGTGCGGCAAGAAGAGCCGTCAAAAAAACAATCAAATGTCTCCGTCAGCTGCAGGGACGAAGAATCAGACGGACGCTTCCACAAACAAACGCAGCACATGAGGTCAGAACACTGTCAGCGTGACGCCGGGAGGCAGCGTTCAACATCAACACTGTACGCCGTTGGTGTGAACGCCTCAGGAACAAACATGGTACAAATATCACCACGTTTGATTATTTCAGTCAAACCAGCAGCCTGTTGACTTCAACGTGTCACGGGGCTTTTTTTTTTTTAAATAAACCTCAGACTGCCTCCAGGATTCAGTGCACCTATTTTTACATAATATCTGAAAAGAAACACGATGTTCCGACCTGAAGCCAACAGCAACAAATGAACATGGAGGCTAAATATGACCTGGAGGCTAACGGCGATGTCACACGTCACAAAATCACCTTCATTCACTATAATTCACAAGGAGGCAAAACTTTACTCAAATAACCACATTGAACCGTCACAACCCAGCCTGCTGCTGATGCTAACTGTTTTAAGACCACGTCCAAAATTCCAGCAGCTATTGTTTCAGCTCGCTGTGGCAGGGAGTCCAATCACTCACTCACTCATCTTCAACCGCTTACTCCAATTAAGGGATGCGGGGGTGGAGCCTATCCCAGCAGTCACATGGCGTGAGGCGGGTTCACCGTGGACAGGACACCTGTCTGTCACAGGGACATACAGACA
The DNA here is from genome assembly GCF_902500255.1 of Thalassophryne amazonica. Lineage (NCBI taxonomy): Eukaryota > Metazoa > Chordata > Actinopteri > Batrachoidiformes > Batrachoididae > Thalassophryne > Thalassophryne amazonica. Next base: position 1,777,644 of record NC_047114.1, on the reverse strand, counting down.
GACAAACACATTCACACCTACAGACAATGTAAAGTTTCCAGTCCACCAAACCTTCATGTCTTTGGATGTGGGAGGAAGCTGGAGAACAAACACTCCACACAGAAAGGACACAGGCAGGAATCGAACCCATGACCTTCTCGGTGTGAGGCAACAGTGCTAACCACTAAGTCACCGTGCTGCCCACACGGAGTCCAATGTTCTGTTTCATTTGAAAGAACTCCAAGAACAGATCAGAATAGTCTTCGGTCTGTTCGAACATGCGCTTCATATGCTAGCAGCCACGCTAACCTACTAGTGAGCCTCGTCACAGCAATACGCCCCTTTGCTTGTGTGACATCTTTAAATCAACTCAAAAACAAGCTTGTTAATCTAGTTTGTGAGTAAATGATCTGCTCAGGTTATATATTCATTGGCGATCTGTTTTTCATGGTTCTGCCCAGTAACAGAACCTGTCCGACCCAGAAACGGTCCCAGAATGACACGGTCGTGTAGTTAGCTGTAAGAAATGTATAAAGTTCTTTAAAATGTTTAAATTGTGTTACTAGTTTTGTTGCCAGCTTAGTCCAGTTACGCGGGCTCTCCAGGCAGCTTGAATGCTTGACTAAAGCGTTTAGCGCGCACACCTGTGGCTCTACTTGCTCCATCAAAAACTTGGCAATTTATTCAGCTGGAAGACTAAATTGTAGAAATAAATTCCTTTCAATATTTTCATTTGGTAGCAGCAAAGTGACAATGCTAGCTTAACTGAGTTTGGGTCTCCAAGCCATGCTAGGTTAGTTAGCATGTAAATGACTGTAATGAAACAGACAACCTTTGTGAACAAACACGTATAGACCATTCTGCATTGGTAGGCGTGGACTACCCATGATGCATCGCTGGCATCCATAGTGTAGGGCAAAAAACAAAGAAAATTTTTTTTGGCATCCCAAAGGAGAAAGGACCGAGTTTTGTTTTGCGTGACAGCGGCTATGGTTAGCTCGGATCAACAGAGCTAATTTCAACAAATGGTCTTACAAAGTGTCTGAGTGTTTTATCCCAGCTGTTTTGGTGGATCATTCAGACACAAGTAAAGTAATATAAGATGCAATAATTTAGCAATTGAGCAGCACAGACTTGAGGGCGGGTGTTAAGGAGGTAAAATATGATGCATATGACGCAATGTACTTCCTGGGACTAAAACACAGCATTTTCGCAGTTTTTCAGCAAATTATATGCAAACAAAGTGAAAATGTAAAGAAATAGTGACGATAAAACGCAGCTACTCTGGTTAGTTGTGCAGGTTAACACATACCGACATGACGTCTCACATCTGCCTCGTCTTCCCATCTCCACTGGGAACCGAAAAACCCCCCCCACTTTTCACAAATGCTTCAGTGATTGCAGCTGACAACAAAACAGTGCACCATTTTTCTGTGTGAACTTACACGGTGTGTACAGTTGTATGTAAATGTTTGTTTATTTCCATGATTTTCCTTTATAAATCATCGGTTGTTTGGATCAGAAATTTCAGTTAAATATATCATATAGCAAACAAACACAGTGATATTTGAGAAGTGAAATGAAGTTTATAGGATTTACAGAAAGTCTGCAATAATTCTTTAAAGAAAATTAGGCAGGTGCATAAATTTGGGCAACCCAACAGAAACAATACATCACTAATTAGTAGATCCTCCTTTTACAGAAATAACAGCCTCTAAATGGTTCCTATAGCTTCCAGTGAGAGTCTGGATTCTGGTTGAAGGTATTTTGGACCATTCTTCTTTACAAAACATCTCAGATTTGTTGGTTTCCGAGCATGGACAGCCCGCTTAAAATCACACCACAGATTTTCAATAATATTCAGGTCTGGGGACTGAGATGACCATTCCAGAACGTTGTACAGTAGTGTTCAGAATACTAGTAGTGCTATGTGACTAAAAAGATTCATCCAGGTTTTGAGTATATTTCTTATTGTTACATGGGAAACAAGGTACCAGTAGAGTCAGTAGATTCTCACAAATCCAACAAGACCAAGCATTCATGATATGCACACTCTTAAGGCTATGAAATTGGGCTATTAGTAAAGTGTCATGATTGTCATGATTTGGTATAAAAGAAGCATCACCAAAAGGCTCAGCCATTCACGAGCAAAGATGGGGTGAGGATCACCAATTTGTGAACAACTGCGTGAAAAAAATAGTCCAACAGTTTAGAACAATGTTTCTCAATGTTCAATTACAAGGAATTTAGGGATTCCATCATCTACAGTCCATAATATAATCAGAAGATTCAGAGAATCTGGAGAACTTACTACACGTAAGCGGCAAGGCCAAAAACCAACATTGAATGTCTGTGACCTTCGATCCCTCAGGGGCACTGCATTAAAAACTGACATTGTGTAAAGGATCTTACCGCGTGGCTCAGGAACACTTCAGAAAACCATTATCAGTTAACACATTTCGTTGCTACATCTACAAGCGCAAGTTAAAACTCTACCAAACTTTATGTTTGAACATTAAATATCTTGTCTTTGTGGTGTATTCAACTGAATATAGGTTGAAGAGGATTTGAAAATCATTGTATTCTGGTTTTATTTACATTTTACACAACGTCCCAACTTCATTGGAATTGGGGTTTCCCACAATATCACGCAGGGCTCAAATTTTCATTTCATTTCCATTTATTTGTACAAGGACAGCATACAATTACATTATGCTGATCAAGCAGAGATGTTTGTACCAGATTGTAGCTGCAACAGCTAATTTCCATCTGGAGTCCTTGAGGGTCAGGGGGATACACATAGGGCTATTAAATACATCACAAACAAACCTACAAAATATATAATACTAAATTCATAAAATATATAATATTAAATTCATTCTTACGTCATTCATTTCTAAAATACTGTGCCATATCAAAACATTTAAAACAACCATTCGTAATTCATCCCTGTCACTCTCAACATGCAGCATCAAAATTGTCAAGACATTCATAAATTCATCTAAACCTCTCAATTACTGTACAATATCAAAACACTTGTAAAAGATATTCACCCTTCATGCAGTTCATCTCTCAATTTCTACATAGAATCAGAATACTTATTACACGTTGTGTTACCTTTAGCAGTGCTATATACACTCAACAAAAATATAAATGCAACACTTTTGGTTTTGCTCCCATTTTGTATGAGATGAACTCAAAGATCTAAAACTTTTTCCACATACACAATATCACCATTTCCCTCAAATATTGTTCACAAACCAGTCTAAATCTGTGATAGTGAGCACTTCTCCTTTGCTGAGATAATCCATCCCACCTCACAGGTGTGCCATATCAAGATGCTGATTAGACACCATGATTAGTGCACAGGTGTGCCTTAGACTGCCCACAATAAAAGGCCACTCTGAAAGGTGCAGTTTTATCACACAGCACAATGCCACAGATGGCGCAAGATTTGAGGGAGCGTGCAATTGGCATGCTGACAGCAGGAATGTCAACCAGAGCTGTTGCTCGTGTATTGAATGTTCATTTCTCTACCATAAGCCGTCTCCAAAGGCGTTTCAGAGAATTTGGCAGTACATCCAACCAGCCTCACAACCGCAGACCACGTGTAACCACACCAGCCCAGGACCTCCACATCCAGCATGTTCACCTCCAAGATCGTCTGAGACCAGCCACTCGGACAGCTGCTGAAACAATCGGTTTGCATAACCAAAGAATTTCTGCACAAACTGTCAGAAACCGTCTCAGGGAAGCTCATCAGCATGCTCGTCATCCTCATCGGGGTCTCGACCTGACTCCAGTTCATCGTCGTAACCGACTTGAGTGGGCAAATGCTCACTTTCGCTGGTGTTTGGCACGTTGGAGAGGTGTTCTCTTCACGGATGAATCCCGGTTCACACTGTTCAGGGCAGATGGCAGACAGCGTGTGTGGCGTCGTGTGGGTGAGCGGTTTTTCTGATGTCAGTGTTGTGGATCGAGTGGCCCATGGTGGCGGTGGGGTTATGGTATGGGCAGGCGTCTGTTATGGACGAAGAACACAGGTGCATTTTATTGATGGCATTTTGAATGCACAGAGATACCGTGATGAGATCCTGAGGCCCATTGTTGTGCCATACATCCAAGAACATCACCTCATGTTGCAGCAGGATAATGCACGGCCCCATGTTGCAAGGATCTGTACACAATTCTTGGAAGCTGAAAATGTCCCAGTTCTTGCATGGCCGGCATACTCACCGGACATGTCACCCATTGAGCATGTTTGGGATGCTCTGGACCGGCGTATACGACAGCGTGTACCAGTTCCTGCCGATATCCAGCAACTTCACACAGCCATTGAAGAGGAGTGGACCAACATTCCACAGGCCACAATTGACAACCTGATCAACTCTATGTGAAGGAGATGTGTTGCACTGCATGAGGCAAATGGTGGTCACACCAGATACTGACTGGTATCCCCCCCAATAAAACAAAACTGCACCTTTCAGAGTGGCCTTTTATTGTGGGCAGTCTAGGCACACCTGTGCACTAATCATGGTGTCTAATCAGCATCTTGATATGGCACACCTGTGAGGTGGGATGGATTATCTCAGCAAAGGAGAAGTGCTCACTATCACAGATTTAGACTGGTTTGTGAACAATATTTGAGGGAAATGGTGATATTGTGTATGTGGAAAAAGTTTTAGATCTTTGAGTTCATCTCATACAAAATGGGAGCAAAACCAAAAGTGTTGCATTTATATTTTTGTTGAGTGTATTTAGTGCCTACATCTTTGGTTTTGAAGAAGCCATGATTTTACCTTTACAGAAAATGTCTTAAAGTCTGGTTGTGTTTTTATTTCTTCTGATAATATGTTCCACTTCTTTGTGGCTCTGTAAGAAAATGTCGATTGTGCAAATGCAGTCTTACATTTGGGAATGGTGCACTGCCTCCGACTGGTTGCTTTTGTTACTCTTGTTGTATCAGAGGACAGGTGAATGAAGTTCTTGATAGGTGGCGGAGCTTGATTCTGAACTATTTTGTATACTATTTGAACCTCATGGAAAAAGATCAAATTTTCAAAGCTGAGCAGAGCATATTTGCTCAAAATATGACGATGATATTGAACACTTTTTTGATCAAGGATTTTAAGAGCCCTTTTATACAGGGACTCCAAAGGTCTTAACTTTGTTAGATTTGCTTGAGCCCAACTTGTTATACAGTAAGTAAAATGTATTAATTGCATTTAGAAAGCATTTTGCAGCCTGTTGTTAATGTATTTCTTATGCTTTTAAAAGTAACTAAATTAAATTTCAAAGTGTTTGAGATCTTTTTTATATGCTTCTTAAAACAGAGTTGAATCTAATGTAAGCCCTAAATATTTGAACTCAGTTACATTTTTTATAATTTGATCATTGATAATAATATTTGGATATACTGTTGTTTTATTCTTAATAGTGAAAAACATGGCTGCTGTTTTTTCCAAGTTTAATGTTAGACAGGATTACTGAAGCCAGGTAGAAACTCTTCCCATGGCTTGTTTGTTCACAAACTCAGTCATGTTTGTTCCGTGTGTGTATATTATTGTATCATCTGCGTACATTTGTATGCTCACATTGTCACATACTGAAGGTAAATCATCTATATATAAAGAAAATAATGCCGGGCCCAAAATTGACCCTTGTGGTAAACCTATATTACACAGTTTTATCTCAGATACATTATTAATTCTGACACATTGATTTCGCCCTGATAAATAAGATTTTAGTTTGAATCTTTGTAATTTTGAATAGAGAAGTTCATGATTTACGGTATCGAACGCTTTGCGTAAGTCTAAGAAATTGCTCCAACAACTCCTCCTTTGTCTAAATTTGATTTGTTTTCCAAGAGATAGCTACAGGATGTATCTGTAGAATGGTACTTTCTAAAACCAAACTGCATAGGATGTAACAACGCATTTGATTCTAGATGGTCAATTATTTGCCTGGACACTACCTTTTCTATGATTTTGGAAAATATTGGAAGAATGCTAATCGGTCTATAATTTTCCATTTCTTGTTTATTACCATATTTGTGTATAGGAATTATTGCTGCAATTTTCATTTTATCTGGAAAAGAATGAGACTGCGCTGCCCTATTACGAGCTCTAAAAATGGTAACATTTGTCTTGACATTTACTGTTGCATTTTACGGACCTGTTTTTTTTTTTTTTTTTCACCACCAGAATAATTTGCACAAATAATTAGAGATATTGTGAAATTTTGCTCAATCTAATTTAAAAATGCCCCAAATATATTGTGGTGATGTTTGGGTGTAAAACAAACTCACTTAGCTTCAATCAGTAGAAAACAAACAAATCAAAACATTTGAAATGTCATGTGAAATGTGTCTTTTGGGCCTTTCACACTGAATACTTCAGGCCGCATGACGTCAGACGCTTTGCTTTGGAAGCGGCAAGGGGGCGGAGATTGCTACGTCACACTCTGGCTGTTTCCAAAACCTGAAAAAAGTTCAGTGATCGCCATCTTGCGTCGCCTGAAACACAAAAAAAGCTTTTAAAAACAGCAGTAGAACGATTTTCCATCACCCTGCTGGGAGAAGCTTTTTTTCAGCTACTTTTCAGAGTGACGCCGACCGAGGGAGGACTGACGACTTGGTGGGATATCGACCTGCACGGAGAAGCCGACCTTCAGGCATCATCACTGGTCAGAGCGAGGCAGGCAGCCGGGGTGATGGAACAAACCCACTCAGTCCAAAATCTACCACTTTTTGGATATATGAGTATGTGAAGTCCCAGTTTGACCAACAGAGTTTAGTTCTGCAGCTTTATCGAGGTGAGAATAAAATATAAAACATGACGTTTACTGAACTGCTGTGAAGGTTTAATGATCGGCTAACGTTAGCGTAGCCTTGTAGCACAGTTGATCTGAGTGAACGCTTTAATTTGTAAATGGTTCAGTCTTTTTTATTTTTACCAAATAAAGCTACAGCTTTTTTCAGACACCACAAAAGCTCAACTTTAAATAACTTATTATATTTAAAGAAATATTTTTATTTGTCCCAATCAGGAACATTTGCTGTGCAGACAACCAGACTTCTATTGATGAGCTGAACACCACGAAGTCCAGTCGAAAGAAAACATCTCTGCTTTTCAGCAACACCACCAGAAGTCAAAGCTGCAGAAGAGACCTTCATCTGGTCCAGAGAATCCAGCAGAACATCACCTGCTTCTAAATAAAAGGCTCTTTCAACAGCAACTATTTTATTATTTTTTAAAAAGCTGTTTCATTTTATATTTTAACAATAAATGAACGGATCATTAAAAATGTCCACGAAATCAAATCAAAAAAATGTTATTCATATAGCACCAAATCACAACAGTTGCCCCAAGGCGCTTTATATTGTAAGGCAAAAGCCATACAATAATGGTTTTTCTCCAAAGTCCAAAGACATTTGCACAGATAGAAGCTCTCCACTTATTGTGCTCAAATTCCTATTTTAGAAATGACTCTGTCCTGATAACAACATTAAAGGCAATTACATATTTTGACGAAATTACAAGTTGAAATGACTGTATATAAAAAAAACATCATGAGGTTTATGTCACAGAAATCCTACTTTACAATCACACTGCAGTCGTTGTTAAATTATTTCCTGTTGCATTTATAATAAACATTTGTATTTATTTACAGTGTCTGTTTTTCTGGTTGAAATGAGATATGAATAATCTACCAGACTTAAAAAAATGTACAAATTTCCATGTTATTTTGTCTAAAAATAAATGTCTGAGGTTCCTTATGTTAAACAAGAAATTATCTAATCTGAAATAACAGGTGGTTCTATTTCATTCCTCCTAAACGCCAGAGGGCGGTGCTTTAGCACCTGGATAACTACATGTGCGCAGCACAGAGAGGTCGAGAATATATACCAACAAAGTCACGCCACTGGATGCGACCTGGGTGACATCACTGGTTGTCTTTATATACCAGACGCACCCAGCGCTCGCTTCTTTTCTACATTCTCGCATTCTTAGAGGTTGAGAACGCATTTAGCTGCAATTGCCGCTCTCACTTGTAGCCTCGCAACCCACCTTCGGTTGGAGCTACGTGCACAGCACACGTCCTCCAGAGGCTGGGAGACACGGCTTCACCATTTTTGTATTCTTTGACTGACGCCTGTCATGAGTACACCTTCCTAAAGGCCGGGTGTGCGCCTTTGCCGCTGCCCTGCTAGGTATTTTCCTCTGTGCACATTGGCTGTGTTGTTTCGACGAAAGCTGGCTATTTGTTTAGTTGTCTCGCTAACCCTGTTAACTACGTGGTAGTGTGTGTATCAGAACCACTATGGTGTACTGTGTTGGGCTTGCCGTGAGTGTTTTCCACTCCTTGAAGTACTTCGTCTGCGCTGCCGCCATTTTGCTAAGTTCAACAGCTCCGCTAGCAGCTAGTGTTGTCATCGTTGCTTTAAGTGACTTAGTACTTGGGCTGTTAGTATTTCGGCTGTGTGAATCGTGTTATTACTGTGGCTGAGTGCTTCACACTCCATGCCTTGTATTAACTTTTATGCTGTGAGTGCTTCACACTCCATGCCTTGTATTAACTTTTATGCTGTGAGTGCTTCACGCTCCATGCCTTGTGTTACTATTTACACTGCGTGTGATTCACGCTCTGTCTTTCTATCTGTAACCGTCAGGGCTTGCCTTAGCCATCTGCACGCAGTTCACAATGTTGACAGGGCCTTTGTTGCATAGCTGTAGTACCTGTTTGGCTCCCTTGAGCCTAGATGATGGACATATGTTTTGCCCCTCGTGTCTTGGGATCGGACACCTGAGGGAAGCCCTGACTGGCGATGCCTGCCTTAATTGTGCCAGCATGCCACTGGCAGAGAGGTCTGCTAGACCCACGGCTTTGGAAAGTGGGATGTCTAGTGCGACTTTGGCCTCCAGCCCCAGGAAGGAACCAAAGAGCCATAAACGCCCACATGCAGAAGCCCCTTCTGCTAAGAAGGTTACTCATGACCATGCTTTGGTTGAAAAGGTCGAAATGTTGACTTTTGAGTTTGCTCAGATTATGTCCTTGCTTCGGAATCTACAGCCTAGGGATGCCGTGAAAGTTCCTGTTGTCCCTAATGAGGCTGATCAGACCGATGTAGTTACTCAGCAGGAGGAAGATGTCACGTTTCGTGCTGCGTCTGATTCCTTGTACATAACAAGTGATATAAACTGTGTGGAGGATCAGGATGAGAGGGGTCTCTCTCCAAGCCATTCATTAGTGGGCTCTCATATCTCTGAGGCAGAGTCCCTGCCGCAAACCGGACCTGGACTATCCTTTGTCAAGCAAGCTGTTCAGTTGGCTTTATCCAGGCTTGGGGTCGACAATCCCCCTGTGGAAACCACCGCTTCAAGTGCCTTTTTCAAAGTCACTCAGAAGCCTGAGTTCAACGTTCCAGTTTCACAACCATATATCAAGGAGCTCCAACAATGTTGGGCAACCCCCAAATCATTGACCCATCTATCGCAGGACTGCAGAGCCCTTAGCTCTATGTGTGATTCGGCGCAGTATGGTCTGAACCGTATGCCCACCGCTGACAGCATTATTGCGAACCTGGTTGTGGCTCCGGCCGATGCTGCTCAGCCGGATGCCCGCTGCCCACGACCTCAGTGTAGGGTTACTGATGACCTCCTCACCAAAAGCTATGACATAGCTGCTTGCATTGGTTGCCTAGGCAACTCACTGTCCCATTTAGCCCTTGCCCTCTCAAAGTCTTTGAAGGAGGCAGAGGTTGATGATGCTACGCAAAGTCTTAGTGATGCCTCACTCCAAACCTTTGCTTATATGTCCAGAGAGCTTGGCAGACTGATGTCAACCCTTACCATCACTAGAGGTCAGGTGTGGCTTGCGCAGTTCCCCCGTCTGAATCCTGCAGAGGCACACTTCGTTCACTGCTGGTTCTTACAGGCCAAGTATTTGGACCTGCGGCCCAACAAACTTGGGCCGCAGCGTGCTGTTGAGGCAAGTATATCTCGGTGACAGTTTGGTGACCTACACTGGTTTTCCAGGTCTCAGCCAGTCAGACGTGCTACAGCTTTTCACTCTACATCCAGGCTCCCACCTACTTCCAGAGCTGCACGTGCTTTCGCAGTTGAGGGCCAGCTCTCCCAGCGGCCTGCCTTTCTGGAGCCTATGGGCAGACCCCCGAGAACTGAACGGTTTCACAGAGCTTCCAGTAATCGCGCCCAGAACTCCTCAGGGATGCGAGACAGCGGTGTTTGGGTCTGTTTGGCCCAAAGCTGTTTTTCACAAAATCATCTCAGCCACTGGGAGGCTCAAGCTCAAGACCCATGGGTCATTTCAACCTTGTTTGAGGGTTACAGAATTCAGTTCAGATGTCGTCCTCCAAAGTTCAATGGGGTGAGGATGACTGTTGTTTCCGACTTGGTGCAGTCTGCCGCCCTTCAATAGGAGATTTTGGAACTCCTGGAGAAGGGGGCCAATTTACTTCCTTGTTCCAAAGAAGGATGGTGGCTTTCGTCCTTATCCTCGATCTCCGACGTCTGAATCGTTATGTGAAGGTGCTGCAGTTTCACATGCTCCGCACAGTAGACGTCCTTCAAGCTATCACACCAGGAGACTGGTTCACAAGTGTTGACTTAAAGGACACCTATTTCCATGTACCAGTGGCGCCTCGTCACAGGCAGTTTCTCCAATTTGCTTTCGAGGGTCAGGCATATCAGTTCAGGGTGCTTCCTTTCAGCCTCTCTCTCGCCCCTCATACATTTACCAGATATATGGCTGCAGCACTAGCCCCACTGCAAGCTCTTGGATTAAGAATCCTACCCTACTTAGATGAATGGCTTGTCTGCGACAAGGAGCAGGCGCACCAACGACACAGCTCTTCTACTGAACCATGTCTCTCAGTTAGGACTCACAGTGAACTTTGCAAAGAGTTCTCTTGTTCCCAGTCAACAAACGACCTTCATCAGCATTGCCATCAACTCCCTGACTATGACTGCATCACCATCCCCGCAGAGTGGACGATGTAATTCATCTTGTCTCACATATTCAACGGGCTGTGACGCTGCCTTTTGGTTTGCTGTTCCGGTTGATGGGCAAATTGACTGCAATGTCGCTAGTGGTACTTTTGGGACTTCTGTTCTTACGTCCCCTACAGATTTGAATCAACAACCTAGGCCTCAACTCAAAGTTGCATCAGCACAGGCTTGTACGACTCTCCAACCAGTGCCTTCTGCACCTCAGACCCTGGGGGAAACGTGGACTTCATCTGCAAGGGTGTCCCTCTAGGCTCCATCCCATCTCATTGAGAGGTGGTTGTTACAGATGCATCACTCAAAGGTTGGGGGGCCGTGTGGAATCACAGGATGGTGAGGGTGTCTGGAGTCCTCAGGAGAGACTTCAACACATAAACATGCTGGAGCTTCGTGTTGTGCAACTGGCTCTCAAGCATTTTGTCCCGACCCTGAAAGGAAGACATGTTCTTGTCCGGTTGGACAACAGGTCCACAGTCTATCACATAAATCATCGGGGGGCACCAAATCCAATCACCCATTGGCAGAAACTCGGAGGCTTCTCTTATGGGTGTTGCCTCGCCTTCAAAGTGTCAGAGCAGTTCATCTGCCTGGCGTACAGAACAGCGCTGTGGATTTACTCTCCAGACAGAAACCACTACCGGGAGAGTGGACACTGAACCCGATTGTGGTCCAAACGATCTGGCAGAAGTATGGTGTAGCGGAAGTGGACCTCTTCGCTTCAAGCACCTCGACACATTGCCCACAGTGGTACTCCCTCTTGGAACCAGACAGCCCGCTGGAGCAGGATGCATTGGCTCACCCGTGGCCGGATTGCCTTCTTTATGCCTTCCCTCCTCTCCCACTGCTAATGTTGACACTGCACAGGATAGACCAGAGCAGCCACAGGGAGCTGCAACTTGTTCCGTTCTGGCCAGGGAGGATTTGGTTTTCCATGATTTACATACTCCTTTTTGGGGGGTTAACTTGGGCCCTTCCGGAGAGGAAGGATTTCTTGTCACAGCTACAGGGGATGATTTGGTACCCTCACACAGAACGACTTCAACTGTATGTGTGGCCGTTGAGGGGGCCGGACTCCTTGTTAAGTTCTTGTGACCAGGCTGTTGTTCAGACTATCCTTAATTCACGTGCTGCTTCTACCAGGGCTTTGTATGACAACAGATGGAAGCTGTTTACGCGGTGGCGTGAGAACCAAAAGTTAGACCCGGAGCGTTGCCCTGTGCCTATTCTACTCAAATATTTACAAGAACTGCTGGAGAAAGGACTTTCTGTCACTACCTTGAAGGTTTATGTTGCTGCAATCTCTGCCCGGCACATCGACGTTGATGGCCGGTCAGTGGGTTCAAATCTCTTAGTGTGTCATTTTTTTGAAAGGTGCTCTCCATTTGCGGCCTCCAAGGCTTGCACGCATACCTTCATGGGACCTTCCTCTAGTCCTGGAGGGTTTAAGCTTATCCCCTTTCGAACCAGTTGAAAGTGCTGATCTTAAATGGGTGTCAGTGAAGACTGCCTTTCTACTTGCACTATCTTCAGCTAAACGGGTGGGAGAGCTCCATGCCCTATCAGTCGCAGAGGACTGTTTGTGATGGAATTCTGATGGACCTGGGGTTACGCTGTGGCCTAATCCGTCCTTTTTACCCAAGAGAATTTCAACCTTTCATGTTAACCAGCCAGTTTCCTTGGCTGTGTATGCTCCGCATTCTGATCCAAGATTATCTGTTTCAGGTTCCCTGTGTCCTGTCCAAATGTTGAAGCAGTACATTAGTGTGACTGCTGGGATCCGGAAAATGGATGCCCTGTTTGTGTGTTACCGTGATCACAAAAGAGGCTGTACTGTCTCAAAGCAGCCACTCTCACATTGGGTCGTGGATGCCATTTTACAAGTATGCAGGTCCAGAGGTCTTCAGCCTCCTAAGGTTACGTACCATTCCACCAGAGGGGTGTCCACCTCCTGGGCTGCACTGAGAGGTGTTCCTTTGAGTGATATTTGTGCTGCTGCTACGTGGGCTTCATCCTGTACCTTCACCCGTTATTACAGACTGAATGTGGCTGCTCGTCCTGCGGTGACTTCGGCGGTGTTATCTGCCTCCACTCCCCAATGCTGATGCGAGGTGAGTGTGACTCTTTGTGACTTTGTTGGTATTAAGTCATCCAGGTGCTAAAGCACCACCCTCTGGCGGTCAAGAGGAATGAAACAGAATGAGAGTTACGAATGAAACTACGGTTCTATGAATTCCGGATGACCGCCAGAGTTGCTTGTCACTTAGTCTTGCGAGTTCATTCCAAAAAGAAGCCAGCACTGGGTGCGTCTGGCATATAAAGACAACCAGTGACGTCACCCAGGTCACATCCAATGGCGTGACTTTGTTGGTATATATTCTCGACCTCTGTGCTTGTGCACATGTAGTTATCCAGGTGCTAAAGCACCACCCTCTGGCGGTCATCCCGAATTCATAGAACCGTAGTTACATTCGTAACTCTCGTTTTAATTTACAGATGAAAGGTTTTTAAAGAACCATTTATTGATTTAGCTATTTTAATTACAAGTGTTATAAACTTTTTTTTAAACAGTGATCAGAAATTTTGAGGTAACAAATCAAATCAATTTTATTTATATAGCGCCAAATCACAACAAACAGTTGCCCCAAGGCGCTTTATATTGTACGGCAAAAGCCATACAATAATTACAGAAAAACCCCAACGGTCAAAACGACCCCCTGTGAGCAAGCACTTGGTGACAGTGGGAAGGAAAAACTCCCTTTTAACAGGAAGAAACCTCCAGCAGAACCAGGCTCAGGGAGGGGCAGTCTTCTGCTGGGACTGGTTGGGGCTGAGGGAGAGAATCAGGAAAAAGACATGCTGTGGAAGAGAGCAAAGATCAATCACTAATGATTAAATGCAGAGTGGTGCATACAGAGCAAAAAGAGAAAGAAACACTCAGTGCATCATGGGAACCCCCCAGCAGTCTAAGTCTATAGCAGCATAACTAAGGGATGGTTCAGGGTCACCTGATCCAGCCCTAACTATAAGCTTTAGCAAAAAGGAAAGTTTTAAGCCTAATCTTAAAAGTACAGAGGGTGTCTGTCTCCCTGATCCGAATTGGGAGCTGGTTCCACAGGAGAGGAGCCTGAAAGCTGAAGGCTCTGCCTCCCATTCTACTCTTACAAACCCTAGGAACTACAAGTAAGCCTGCAGTCTGAGAGCGAAGCGCTCTATTGGGGTGATATGGTACTAAGAGGTCCCTAAGATAAGATGGGACCTGATTATTCAAAACCTTATAAGTAAGAAGAAGAATTTTAAATTCTATTCTAGAATTAACAGGAAGCCAATGAAGAGAGGCCAATATGGGTGAGATATGCTCTCTCCTTCTAGTCCCCGTCAGTACTCTAGCTGCAGCATTTTGAATTAACTGAAGGCTTTTCAGGGAACTTTTAGGACAACCTGATAATAACGAATTACAATAGTCCAGCCTAGAGGAAATAAATGCATGAATTAGTTTTTCAGCATCACTCTGAGACAAGACCTTTTTAATTTTAGAGATATTGCGCAAATGCAAAAAAGCAGTCCTACATATTTGTTTAATATGCGCTTTGAATGACATATCCTGATCAAAAATGACTCCAAGATTTCTCACAGTATTACTAGAGGTCAGGGTAATGCCATCCAGAGTAAGGATCTGGTTAGACACCATGTTTCTAAGATTTGTGGGGCCAAGTACAATAACTTCAGTTTTATCTGAGTTTATAAGCAGGAAATTAGAGGTCATCCATGTCTTTATGTCTGTAAGACAATCCTGCAGTTTAGCTAATTGGTGTGTGTCCTCTGGCTTCATGGATAGATAAAGCTGGGTATCATCTGCGTAACAATGAAAATTTAAGCAATGCTGTCTAATAATACTGCCTAAGGGAAGCATGTATAAAGTGAATAAAATTGGTCCTAGCACAGAACCTTGTGGAACTCCATAATTAACCTTAGTCTGTGAAGAAGACTCCCCATTTACATGAACAAATTGTAATCTATTAGATAAATATGATTCAAACCACCGCAGCGCAGTGCCTTTAATACCTATGGCATGCTCTAATCTCTGTAATAAAATTTTATGGTCAACAGTATCAAAAGCAGCACTGAGGTCTAACAGGACGAGCACAGAGATGAGTCCACTGTCTGAGGCCATAAGAAGATCATTTGTAACCTTCACTAATGCTGTTTCTGTACTATGATGAATTCTAAAACCTGACTGAAACTCTTCAAATAGACCATTCCTCTGCAGATGATCAGTTATCTGTTTTACAACTACCCTTTCAAGAATTTTTGAGAGAAAAGGAAGGTTGGAGATTGGCCTATAATTCGCTAAGATAGCTGGGTCAAGTGATGGCTTTTTAAGTAATGGTTTAATTACTGTCACCTTAAAAGCCTGTGGTACATAGCCAACTAATAAAGATAGAATGATCATATTTAAGATCGAAGCATTAATTAATGGTAGGGCTTCCTTGAGCAGCCTGGTAGGAATGGGGTCTAATAGACATGTTGATGGTTTGGAGGAAGTGACTAATGAAAGTAACTCAGACAGAACAATCGGAGAGAAAGAGTCTAACCAAATA
The DNA here is from genome assembly GCF_902500255.1 of Thalassophryne amazonica. Taxonomy (NCBI): domain Eukaryota; kingdom Metazoa; phylum Chordata; class Actinopteri; order Batrachoidiformes; family Batrachoididae; genus Thalassophryne; species Thalassophryne amazonica. Next base: position 1,762,040 of record NC_047114.1, on the reverse strand, counting down.
CCAGCATTACTGAAAGCAGCCAAAGATAACGATATGTCTTTGGGATGGTTATGAGTAATTTTTTCTCTAATAGTTAAAATTGTATTAGCAAAGAAAGTCATGAAGTCATTACTAGTTAAAGTTACAGGAATACCCGGCTCAGTAGAGCTCTGACTCTTTGTCAGCCTGGCTACAGTGCTGAAAAGAAACCTGGGGTTGTTCTTATTTTCTTCAATTAGTGATGAGTAGTAAGATGTCCTAGCTTTACGGAGGGCTTTTTTATAGAGCAACAGACTCTTTTTCCAGGCTAAGTGAAGATCTTCTAAATTAGTGAGACGCCATTTCCTCTCCAACTTATGGGTTATCTGCTTTAAGCTGCGAGTTTGTGAGTTATACCACGGAGTCAGGCACTTCTGATTTAAGGCTCTCTTTTTCAGAGGAGCTACAGCATCCAAAGTTGTGCTCAATGAGGATGTAAAACTATTGACGAGATAATCTATCTCACTCACAGAGTTTAGGTAGTTACTCTGCACTGTGTTGGTATATGGCATTGTAGAACATAACAAAGAAGGAATCATATCCTTAAACCTAGTTACAGCGCTTTCCGAAAGACTTCTACTGTAATGAAACTTATTCCCCACTGCTGGGTAGTCCATTAAAGTAAATGTAAATGTTATTAAGAAATGATCAGACAGAAGGGGGGTTTTCAGGGAATACTGTTAGGTCTGAAAATTCACAGGGAAACTCACAGTAACGACCAGGTGGATGATAGATAACAAATAAAACTGGTTTTTGGGACTTCCAATTTGGATGGACAAGACTAAGAGTCAAGCTTTCAAATGAATTAAAGCTCTGTCTGGGTTTTTGATTAATTAATAAGCTGGAGTGGAAGATTGCTGCTAATCCTCCGCCTCGGCCCGTGCTACGAGCATTCTGGCAGTTAGTGTGACTTGGGGGTGTTGACTCATTTAAACTAACATATTCATCCTGCTGTAACCAGGTTTCTGTAAGGCAGAATAAATCAATATGTTGATCAATTATTATATCATTTACTAACAGGGACTTAGAAGAGAGAGACCTAATGTTTAATAGACCACATTTAACTGTTTTAGTCTGTGGTGCAGTTGAAGGTGCTATATTATTTTTTCTTTTTGCATTTTTATGCTTAAATAGATTTTTACTGGTTGTTGGTGGTCTAGGAGCAGGCACCGTCTCTACGAGGATGGGGTAATGGGGGGATGGCAGGAGGAGAGAAGCTGCAGAGAGGTGTGTAAGACTACCACTCTGCTTCCTGGTCCCAACCCTGGATAGTCATGGTTTGGAGGATTTAAGAAAATTGGCCAGATTTCTAGAAATGAGAGCTGCTCCATCCAAAGTGGGATGGATGCCGTCTCTCCTAACAAGACCAGGTTTTCCCCAGAAGCTTTGCCAATTATCTATGAAGCCCACCTCATGTTTTGGACAGCAATTCAAGGAGAACATGCGGCTAAACATGTCACTCCCGGTCCGACTGGGGAGGGGCCCAGAGAAAACTACAGAGTCCGACATTGTTTTTGCAAAGTTACACACCGATTCAATATTAATTTTAGTGACCTCCGATTGGCGTAACCGGGTGTCATTACTGCCGACGTGAATTACAATCTTACCAAATTTATGCTTAGCCTTAGCCAGCAGTTTCAAATTTCCTTCAATGTCGCCTGCTCTGGCCCCCGGAAAACAATTGACTATGGTTGCTGGTGTCGCTAACTTCACATTTCTCAAAACAGAGTCGCCAATAACCAGAGTTTGTTCCTCGGCGGGTGTGTCATCGAGTGGGGAAAAACGGTTAGAAATGTGAACGGGTTGGTGGTGTACAGGGGGCTTCTGTTTAGAACTACGCTTCTTCCTCACAGTCACCCAGCCGGCCTGCTTTCCCAGCTGCTTGGGATCTGCTGGGGGACAGCTAACGGCAGCTAAGCTACCTTGGTCCGCACCGACTACAGGGGCCTGGCTAGCTGTAGGATTTTCCGCGGTGCGGAGCTGAGTCTCCAATTCGCCCAGCCTGGCCTCCAAACCTACGAATAAGTTACACTTATTACAAGTACCGTTACTGCTAAAGGAGGCCGAGGAATAACTAAACATTTCACACCCAGAGCAGAAAAGTGCGGGAGAGACAGGAGAAGCCGCCATGCTAAACCGGCTAAGAGCTAGTAGCTGCGCTAAGCTAGCGGATTCCTAAAAACACACAAAGTGAATAATGTGTAAATAATTTAGAGGTGATTCAGCAGAAGGAGTGCTTTAGTTAAGGCACGTAAAGATTACACTGGGAAACAAATCCTTATCTAGTTAACTAGATCAATCTAACTGCGCAGATTAAACAGCTAACAGATACAGAAAAACACCGCTGTGCTCCGGAACAGGAAGTGATACAATACCGCAGTGAGAGCCAACCACCAGTAGAGGCAAGCAAGCCTAATACTATATATACAAACAACAACAACAACAACAAAAAACATTTCAAATGATCTTTCTTCAGAAAACTACTCTATAAATGAGCAGTCCTGTGACACTTTTTTTTTTGTAGAGATCAGTGGTTTCTGCCACTTCCGTGTTTTGGCCCGACGCGTCGTTCCTATTGGACAGCACGAAGGTACGTCACAGCTCAGAGCGTCGAAAGTTGGATTGGGTTGAACTTTGACCGCGTCAGCCTGCCGACAAGCGGCAATGCGCGCTCCCACTCCCGTCACAAGCGTTGGTTTAGCTCGGCTTTTGACGCAACACTTCTGATGCATCTACAAGTAAAAAGCAATGCGTCTCATTGAAAATAATGCTTTTTAGACCCATTTTTGATGCATTTGACGTGTTCAGTGTGAAAGGCCCATTTCTCCTCGCTGACTAGACAGCCACTGTTATTGGCAGTTAGCTTTGTTATGGGTTTTTAGCAGCTAATCTCATTAGCAACTGATGTGGATCATGATGTGGTTTTGTGTTTATAGCTTTTCTGGATTTATTTGAATAATTATCTGTACGTGCAGTCCGGCAGTTTTCCAAAATAATTATGTAAATGAAATAAATATAATAATGAAATCATACATGTAGGTTCCAGCTTTTAGCAGCTTTAGTGACAGTTTAAACCCTTGTGTGCACGCGTCCGTCACTGAGTTGACAGGGTGCTGTCATGACGCGTGCACACACACACGTTGGGACTCTTGTGGAGTCGAGTGGAGACTCGAGGGCCACAGAAATCATATAAAGGGCCCAAAAAAAGAGGCGGCCTGACATCATCAAATCCAAAGGTTACTGGCCAACGCGCTGCTCTCCGGCTCAAGAAAAACACTATTGATGTTCCGTGGGTGTGTCCAGAGACAAAGACGGGACTGTTGATGCCCGCGGCCTTCAGGGACTGGCATGGCAGAGATGTCACAGAGAGCAGCACACAGAGGGACAGAAAGAGACGGAGGGACAAGGCGGCGGAGGACAACAAACACATTGTTCTCCGGGGGGAGAAAAGATTGTTTGTCCACAAGATTCAAACGGGCAGAGACAGACAGACAGACAGAGACGGGGACACAAACAGCGCTGAGTTGAAACTTGGTAACTTTTCTTCAGTTAAACTCTCATTGATGTGACTCAGAATGTTTTATCTTAAAAAGGTCAATTTCTTCTTGACCTTTTTAAGTTTGTGTCCTCAGCTTGGAATCAGATCAACAGTTGTGGTTGAAGTTGGCAGCAGTTTGAATGGAGCTTATTTGTTGTTTCTGCACACACATGCAGCTGTGGTGTCGATCTAAAGTGTGTATCGTTTGTCAACGAACGTCTTCACACACACACACAACAAAAACAGCTGATCCTCACCAACCAGTAAATAAATACACCAAACCCGTCTGAGACTTCGTCATGTTCTCGTCAGGACACGTATGATCATGTTTGGTCACAGGCGTGATGATGGCATGACGTTCAAAGTGGGCAGGGCCTGACTCCGCCCATTTGCAGACTGACTCCAAAACAGAAAGGATTCCACCCAAAACTGGATCCACTTTTTCCACGTTGTGTGAGACTCAGTTAAATTGTTTTTGAATTATTCTGCCAGCAATAAGTAGGTTTTACACCCCAAAGTTCAGCTTGTTAACATGAAGCAGTTTTTTGGTGGTGAGCGGGGGTGCCGCCCCCCCCGTGCACAGAAGGTCAAAGTGGATGACGCAGCCTGTCTGTTGCAGCCAAACATAAACCAAAAAACCAAGACTGTGATTCAGGAACGAGGTGCTGAAAATAAATAAATGAATAAACAAACAGAAAATCAAATAAATACAAGAAAGAGACGCAGATAAACAGCAGCAGATGGAAAAGAGACTGAAAGTGAAATTTATACAACAACATCACAATGGTTCCCTTCTAAACACACACACACACACACACACACACACACACACACACACACACACACACACACACACACACACACACACACACACACACACACACACACACACACACACACACACACACACACAGCAGCACGTGCACCTCCCACAGTGAGTCAGTTTCTCGTGCACTCAGTCACATGCTGCAGATGAAGAAGCTCTTCAGCCTCCAGTTTATTTCTCTGCACCACGTGTCTGCACATTTCACATTAACAACCGACACAGACGACACCAACACAGACGACACCAACACAAACACCGACACCAACACAGACGACACCAACACAAACACCCGACACAAACACCGACACCAACACAAACACAGACACCAACACAAACACAGACACCAACACAGACGACACCGACACAAACACCCGACACCAACACAAACACAGACACCAACACAGACGACACCGACACAAACACCGACACCGACACAAACACAGACACCGACACCAACACAGACGACACCAACACAGACGACACCGACACAAACACCGACACCAACACAAACACAGACACCAACACCGACACCGACACCGACACCAACACAGACACCAACACAGACACCAACACAGACACCAACACAGACACCAACACAGACGAGACCAACACAGACACCAACACAGACGAGACCAACACAAACACCCGACACAAACACCGACACCAACACAGACGACACCGACACAAACACCGACACCAACACAAACACAGACACCAACACAGACACCAACACAGACGACACCAACACAGATGACACCAACACAAACACAGACACCAACACAAACACCGACACCAACACAAACACCAACACAGACGACACCAACAACCGACCGACACCAACACAGACGACACCAACAACCGACACGACAGAGACGCCAACAACCGACACAACACAGACGACACCAACACAAACACCGACACCAACACAGACAACGACACCAACAACCGACACCAACACCAACACAGACACCGACACCAACACCCGACACCAACACAGACACCGACACAACACAGACAACGACACCAACACAAACACTGACACCAACACAGACGACACCAACAACCGACACGACAGAGACACCAACAACCGACACCAACACAGACGACACCAACACCCGACACGACAGAGACACCAACAACCGACACCAACACAGACAACGACACCAACAGACGACACCAACACAAACACCAACACAGGCGACACCAACACCCGACACCAACACAAACACCGACACCAACACAGACGACACCAATAACCGACACGACAGACACCAACACAGACGACACCAACAACCGACACCAACACACAGACACCAACACAGACGACACCAACAACTGACACGACAGAGACACCAACAACCGACACCAACACAAACACCAACACAGACGACACCAACACCCGAAACCAACACAAACACCGACACCAACACCCGAAACCAACACAAACGCCGACACCAACACAAACGCCGACACCAACACAAACGCTGACACCAACACAGACGACACCAACACAAATGCCGACACCAACACAGACAACGACACCAACACAAATGCCGACACCAACACAGACAACGACACCAACACCCGACACCAACACAAATGCTGACACCAACACAGACGACACCAACACAGACAACGACACCAACACCCAACACCAACACAGACAACGACACCAACACAGACGACACCAACAACCGACACACGACAGAGACAACAACAACCGACACCAACACAGACACCGACACCAACACAGACACCAACACAGACAACGACACCAACACAAACACCGACACCAACACAGACGACACCAACACAGACGACACGAACACCCGACACCAACACAGACAACACCAACACAGACGACACCAACACAAACACCGACACCAACACAGACGACACGAACATCCGACACCAACAGACAACGACACCAACACAGACGACACCAACACCTGACACCAACACAGACGACACCAACACAGACGACACACCAACACAGACAACACCAACACAAACACCGACACCAACACAGACGACACCATCAACCGACAACACAGACGACACCAACACAGACAACGACACCAACACAAACACCGGCACCAACACAGATGACACCAACACAGACAACACCAACACAGACAACGACACCAACACAGATGACACCAACAACCAACATGACACAGACGACACCAACAACTGACATGACAGTCAACACCAACAGATGACACCATCAACCGACACGACACAAACACCAACACAGACGACACCAACACAAACACCGACACAACACAGACGACACCAACACCCGACACCAACACAAACACCGACACCAACAACCGACACGACACAGACAACACCAACAACCGACACCAACAAAGGCAACCACACAGGCAACGACACCAACAACCGAAACCAACACAAACACCGACAACCGACACCAACACAGATGACACCAACAACCGACACCAACACAGACACCAACAACCGACACCAACACAGACACCAACAACCGACACCAACAACCGACACCAACACAGACACCAACAACCGACACCAACACAGGCAACGAGACCAACACCAACAACCAATACTAACACAAACACCGACACCAACAACCAACACCCGACACCAAAACAGACAATGACACCAACAACCAACACGACATAGACAACGACACCAACACAGACACCAACAACCGGCACCGACACAGGCAATGACAGGCAACAACACCAACAACCGATACCAACACAAACACCAACACCCGACACCAAAACAGACGACACCAACAACCGACACAGACAACACCAACCACACCCCTTTTCCTTGGCGTGTGAAGTGATGTCATGAATGCATTTCATCCCTCAAAAACAGCTAGAGGGCACTCAGAGAGCGTATACCTTCGCCGAAGTTAATTATTGCTTAAAATCTCATCTGGATCCTAAATATGTTCTAGACCAAATTCAAAATAAAACCCCTCATTTTCTGGGACACGATCGTCTACTCACCAAATTTCATCAATATCCTCTCACAACTTTGAGTTAAATGTTGATTAAGCCCCTTTCACACTGGGCCTGCGTAGAGTTGCATTGTGCTGTGTATCTATGGCTGCGTATGATACGCGCAGGGGGGGAAGCTTGACCTGCCTTTTCTTCTTCTGCAGTTTTGAAGCTTCACTGCCAGCAAAGTTCAGCGGGATGAATAAAATGCAGCAATGCAGGTATGTATTGATAAAAAACCTAAAAGGATTTTTCAGTGGGCTGGCTTAGGGTAGTGTACAATTGCGGAGGCATGGTTTACAGTAGCGCAGTGTTGCGTAGACTTGCATAGAGCACTGGACAACCAGTGCTATACACCTAATGTCCACAAAAACGGTAAATGGACTGCATTTACAGTGGGGAAAACAAGTATTTGTCCCCCTGTCAGTTTTGCAGGTTTTCCCACCTACAAAGAATGTAGAAGTCTGTAATTTTTAATCGTAGGTTCACTTCAACTGTGAGAGACAGAAACTAAAAAAATAAAATAAAATCTAGTAAATCACACTATGATTTTTTTAAACAATTTATTTGTATGTTACTGCTGTAAATAAGTATTTGAACACCTACCAACCAGCAAGAATTCTGTCTCACACAGACCTGTTAATGTTTCTTTAAGAAGCCCTCTTATTCTGCACTCTTTACCTGTATTAATTGCACCTGTTTGAACTTGTTACCTGTATAAAAGACACCTGTTCACACACTCAATCAATCACACTCCAACCTGTCCAGCATAGCCAAGACCAAAGAGCTGTCTAAGGACACCAGGGACAAAACTGTAGACCTGCACAAGGCTGGGATGGACTACAGGACAACAGGCAAGCAGCTTGGTAGAAGACAACAACTGTTATGATTATTTATTAGAAAGTGGAAGAAACACAAGATGACTGTCAATCTCCCTCGGTCTGGGATTCCATGCAAGATCTCACTTTGTGGGGTAAGGATGATTCTGAGAAAGCTCAGAACTACACAGGAGGACCTGGTCAATGACCTGAAGAGAGCTGGGACCACAGTCACAAAGATTACATTAGTAACACATGATGCTGTCATGGTTTAAAATCCTGCAGGGCAGCAAGGTCCCCTTGCTCAAGCCAGCACATGTCCAGGCCTTTTTGAAGTTCACCAGTGACCATCTGGATGATCCAGAGGAGGCATGGAAGAAGGTCATGTGGTCAGATGAGACCAAAATAGAGCTTTTTGGAATCAACTCCACTTACCATGTTTAGAGGATGAGAACAACCCCAAGAAAACCATCCCAACCGTGAAGCATGGGGGTGGAAACATCATACTCTGGGGGTGCTCTTCTGCAAAGGGGACAGGACGACTGCACCGTATTGAAGGGAGGATGGATGGAGTCATGTATTGGGAGATTTTGGCAAACAATCTCCTTCCTTCAGTAAGAGCATTGAAGATGGGTCATGGCTGGGTCTTCCAGCATGACAATGACCCCAAACACACAGCCAGGGCAACTAAGGAGGGGCTCTGTAAGAAGCTGCTGCAGTGTGGAAACTTGGTCAAGAACTACAGGAAATGTCTGACCTCTGTAATGGCAGACAAATGTTAAGCTCTGTTTTTCTTGGGGATCAAATACTTATTTTATGCAATAAAATGCAAGTTAATTATTTTAAAAAAATCATACGTGATTTTTTTTTTTTTTTGATTCTGTCTCTCACAGTTGAAGTGAACCTACGATAAATATTACAGACCTCTACATTCTTTGTAGGTGGGAAAACCTGCAAAACTGACAGTATATAGCGCTTTTCCATCTGCATCACACGCTCAAAGCAGTTTACAATTATGCCTCACATTCACCCCGATGTCAGGATGCTGCCATACAAGGCGCCCACTGCACACCGGGAGCAACAGGGGATTAAAGACCTTGCCCAAGGGCCCTTAGTGATTTTCCAGTCAGGCTGGAATTTGAACCGAGGATCTTCTGGTCTCAAGCCCAACACCTTAACTACTAGACCATCACCAATCCATCACCATTATTCATCCAATCACCAAATTTCATTGAAAACCAATTACCAATTTCATTGAAAATTACTTAATGAGTTATCCTGCAAAGAGACAAACTCCCTTATGTCTCCAAATTATAAAAGGAGAGAATTCTCTGATTTAACATTTTAAAATAGATATGTTAAACTGAGCTCTCTAAACAGCCTTAAAGTGTCTTATAATTAAGTAGAAGGATTAATTATTTTGTAAAAATACATTTGGGAACAAACCATCATGTGATTAATTTATTTGTAGAATACAGTTTAATTTATGCTAACTAGCCACTTAGTTGGATGCTAAGCCACTGAACTGACCTAGCTATGTTCATTAGCTTGTTAGCTACCGTATCACAAATGACTGAATGACATTTATCAGATTCTTGAAGTGTGTATGTGTTTGTGTATGTGTTTAAATAATTTTAAAAAAATGTTGAAAACATTAAAAGTTAATTCAGTAGTTCGGCTCAGTTGGAACCAAAATGGCGCCAAGTTCTGAGTTGATGCCCCCCCCCTCTCTCTCTCCCCCCCTCTCTCTCTCCTCCCTCTCTTTCTCTCTCTGTCTCCCCCCCTCTGTCTCTCTCCCTCCCTTCCCCTCTGTCTCTCTCTCTGTCTCCCCCCTCTCTGTCCCTGTCTCCCTCCCTTCCCCTCTGTCTCTCTCTCTGTCTCCCCCCTCTCTGTCCCTGTCTCCCTCCCTCTGTCTCTCCCCCACTTTCTCTCTCTCTCTCTCCCTCTGTCTCCCCCCTCTCTCTCTCCCTCTGTCTCCCCCCTCTCTCTCTCCCCCCCTCTCTGTCCCGTCTCCCCCCTCTCTCTCTGTCCCCCCGTCTCTCTCTCTCCTCTCCCCCCTCTTTCTCTCTCTGTCCCCCCTCTCCCCCCTCTCTCTCTCTCTCTCTCCCCCCCTCTCTCTCTCTCTCTCTCCCCCCTCTTTCTCTCTCTGTCCCCCCTCTCCCCCCCTCTCTCTCTCTCTCTCTGTCCCCCCTCTCCCTCTCTGTCTCCCCCCTCCCTCTCCCCCCCTGTCCCTCCCTCTCCCTGTCTCCCCCCCCTCTCTCCCCCACTCTCCCCCCCCTCTCTCCCCCACTCTCTCTCTCTGTCTCCCCCCCCTCTGTCTCTCTCTCTGTCTCCCCCCTCTCTCTCTCCCCCCCCTCTCTCTCTCCCCCTCTGTCTCCCCCTCTCCCTCCCTCTGTCTCCCCACTTTCTCTCTCTCTCTGTCTCCCCCCCTCTGTCTCTCTCCCTCCCTTCCCCTCTGTCTCTCTCTCTGTCTCCCCCCTCTCTGTCCCTGTCTCCCTCCCTTCCCCTCTGTCTCTCTCTGTCTCCCCCCCTCTCTGTCCCTGTCTCCCTCCCTCTGTCTCTCCCCCTCTCCCTCCCTCTGTCTCTCCCCCACTTTCTCTCTCTCTCTCTCCCTCTGTCTCCCCCCTCTCTCTCTCCCTCTGTCTCCTCCCTCTCTCTCTCCCCCCCCTCTCTGTCCCCTGTCTCCCCCCCTCTCTCTCTGTCCCCCCGTCTCTCTCTCTCTCTCCCCCCCTCTTTCTCTCTCTGTCCCCCCTCTCCCCCCTCTCTCTGTCCCCCCTCTCCCTCTCTGTCTCCCCCCTCCCTCTCTCTCCCTCCCCCTCTCCCCCCCTGTCCCTCCCTCTCTCTGTCTCCCCCCCCTCTCTCCCCCCCCCTCTCTCCCCCACTCTCTCTCTCTGTCTCCCCCCCCTCTGTCTCTCTCTCTGTCTCCCCCCCTCTCTCTCTCCCCCTCTCCCCCCCCCTCTCTCTCTCCCCCTCTGTCTCCCCCTCTCCCTCCCTCTGTCTCCCCACTTTCTCTCTCTCTCTCTCTCCCTCCCTCTGTCTCCCCCCCACTTTCTCTCTCTCTCTCCCCCCCCTCTCTCTGTCCCCCCGTCTCTCTCTCTCTCTCTGTCCCCCCCCCTCTCTCTCCCCCCCCCCCTCTCTCTGTCTCTCTCTCCCCCCCGTCTCCCCCCCCCTCTCTCTCTCACCGACACTCAACTTAGGGAGAGGTGGACCTGACTACAACACTGCTAATCGTGGCCCAGATCCAGCACCATGGAAGAAATAAAGTCTACCCAAGTCCGGGTTGAACTGCTTCTGGACATTGGTTCTGGTCCAACTGCCAAAACTTAACTGGTATTACCAGTCATGAAAATGGGCCATTGGGAAAAAAAAAAAAAATCCCTGAAAATTTTTGGCAAAGGCCACAGACCCAAAGCCCCTGGCGGGGGGTCTAGGGTTTCTCCCCCAGAAAAAATTGATCTCAGATGCATTCTGGTGCATTTTCAGGTCTATTTCTCCACCAGAAATTCTCCAAAAAATGTAATTTTTTTGTTGGGTCGGGTCAGGTTTTCCACCCGTCTTTTCACACAACTTGTATTGTGCTGCGGCTTTAATCCAAAAAACATTCATTGTGGTTCAGAAAATGTGCACAGTAAAGGAAATGAAAATTCAAAGAACTCAAAAATAATTCTCAGTATCAATTCAAATGGACCAACAGGAGTATTTATGGCACATTAATGCATCAACTTGTTCAACCTTTACTCACTCAGTTTTTCTAGTTTAGAGTCTTTATTGTCACTGTACATATACACAACGAAATGTGTCCTCTGCATTTAACTAATTACAGTTAGACCACTAGGGGCAGTGTGCAGCCACAGTCCAGCGTCCAGGGACCAACTCCACATGTAGAGACACTGCCTTGCTGAGGGGCAGAGGAAGGCGCAGACTCTAAATAAGCAGGTTTTTGATTGTGGGAGGAAACCACACAGACATGGGTGGAACACACAAACTCCACGCAGAAAGGTTGGGAATCGATCCCACAACCTTCTTGCTGTGAGGCACCAGTGCGAACCACTAATCCACTGTGCTGCTGTTTTGACAGGATCTTTGGAGCTATTGATTATCAGTTTTCAAATTCTTGTCCACCTTAAAATCCTGTTTTTACTTCAAGATTAATTTCTGATCACTGTACATTTTGAACTTAAACTTTTCTTACATTAGAAAACTTTATGTTTAGACAAATAGCATGAAGGGTAATATATACTTGCAGTAATGGTAGACTCATTAAGTCATTCAGCAAATGTTTAAATGTTTCTGATGTGGGATAAGAAAAATATTTAAAATATAAAAAAATATGAAACGGCACTGTGCCATTTTCTTTGATTACGTGATAGTTAAAAAAATGTAAATAAAAAATCTAAGTTATTTAAACTTCAGACTTTTCTTGTAGTTACGGCAGTAACAATAAAACATCTGTGCAGCTTTATTTGTTTCACTTAAAAATAGGTTGAACACTCAGCTTGACAGTGATTTAACATCCTGCAGCTAAAAGCTAATTTTGCTGCTAAACTTCAGCAGAGCGTCAACATCACGTATCATTTTCACTCTCACCTCAGACAAATTTTTGTCCGTTGCTCAAAGCCATTAATCTTGTGGTTGTGACTCGCAGACAGAGTTAAACCCTCGTCTGAATGCTAACAATGTTAGCATTTCTAGCAGCGGGGAGCTTCACCCATTAGCTCCACTTCCAGGGTTGCCAGCTTTGGGACTGGAGTGAGACTCTGCACGCGCAGAGTGTGTTAAGAAAATTTTTGGTAACCCAAATAAAAAACAAAACAGTTCCTGTTTACTAATAAAAATAATAGAAGGGAAACTGATTCTTTTCCTCTCCATCCTCCTTCCTTTTTTAAAACTATTTCAGCAAGCTCAACTACAGACATGTGAGACGCAAATAAAGAAAAATGCTTAAAATGGCTGGAGGTGAAGCCTCCCAGAAGCTGAAGGGTTTTAGCCATGCTTATGCTCCCCAGAACCATTTTCTGCAGTGAATTTTCAAGGAGAGTTAATTCAACTCTTTACAAGTTGGACAAAATTTGTCTTCACATGACAGCAGCTTCTGTGTCGTGTCAGCCTGAAGAGAAGGAACAGACTCGAGCCGAACACCCCTGAAAACTCCCTTCTGTCTGATCATTTCTTAATAACATTTACATTTACTCTGATGGACTACCCAGCAGTGGGGAATAAGTTTCATTACACTAGAAGTCTTTCAGAAAGCGCTGTAACTAGGTTTAAGGATATGATTCCTTCTTTATGTTCTCTAATGCCATATACCAACACAGTGCAGAGTAGCTACCTAAACTCTGTAAGTGAGATAGAGTATCTCGTCAATAGTTTTACATCCTCATTGAAGACAACTTTGGATGCTGTAGCTCCTCTAAAAAAGAGAGCTTTAAATCAGAAGTGCCTGACTCCGTGGTATAACTCACAAACTCGTAGCTTAAAGCAGATAACCCATAAGTTGGAGAGGAAATGGCGTCTCACTAATTTAGATCTTCACTTAGCCTGGAAAAAGAGTCTGTTGCTCTATAAAAAAGCCCTCCGTAAAGCTAGGACGTCTTTCTACTCATCACTAATTGAAGAAAATAAGAACAACCCCAGGTTTCTTTTCAGCACTGTAGCCTGGCTGACAAAGAGTCAGAGCTCTATTGAGCTGAGTATTCCATTAACTTTAACTAGTAATGACTTCATGACTTTCTTTGCTAACAAAATTTTAACTATTAGAGAAAAAATTACTCATAACCATCCCAAAGACGTATCGTTATCTTTGGCTGCTTTCAGTGATGCCGGTATTTGGTTAGACTCTTTCTCTCCGATTGTTCTGTCTGAGTTATTTTCATTAGTTACTTCATCCAAACCATCAACATGTTTATTAGACCCCATTCCTACCAGGCTGCTCAAGGAAGCCCTACCATTATTTAATGCTTCAATCTTAAATATGATCAATCTATCTTTGTTAGTTGGCTATGTACCACAGGCTTTTAAGGTGGCAGTAATTAAACCATTACTTAAAAAGCCATCACTTGACCCAGCTATCTTAGCTAATTATAGGCCAATCTCCAACCTTCCTTTTCTCTCAAAAATTCTTGAAAGGGTAGTTGTAAAACAGCTAACTGATCATCTGCAGAGGAATGGTCTATTTGAAGAGTTTCAGTCAGGTTTTAGAATTCATCATAGTACAGAAACAGCATTAGTGAAGGTTACAAATGATCTTCTTATGGCCTCGGACAGTGGACTCATCTCTGTGCTTGTTCTGTTAGACCTCAGTGCTGCTTTTGATACTGTTGACCATAAAATTTTATTACAGAAATTAGAGCATGCCATAGGTATTAAAGGCACTGCGCTGCGGTGGTTTGAATCATATTTGTCTAATAGATTACAATTTGTTCATGTAAATGGGGAATCTTCTTCACAGACTAAAGTTAATTATGGAGTTCCTCAAGGTTCTGTGCTAGGACCAATTTTATTCACTTTATACATGCTTCCCTTAGGCAGTATTATTAGACGGTATTGCTTAAATTTTCATTGTTACGCAGATGATACCCAGCTTTATCTATCCATGAAGCCAGAGGACACACACCAATTAGCTAAACTGCAGGATTGTCTTACAGACATAAAGACATGGATGACCTCTAATTTCCTGCTTTTAAACTCAGATAAAACTGAAGTTATTGTACTTGGCCCCACAAATCTTAGAAACATGGTGTCTAACCAGATCCTTACTCTGGATGGCATTACCCTGACCTCTAGTAATACTGTGAGAAATCTTGGAGTCATTTTTGATCAGGATATGTCATTCAAAGCGCATATTAAACAAATATGTAGGACTGCTTTTTTGCATTTACGCAATATCTCTAAAATCAGAAAGGTCTTGTCTCAGAGTGATGCTGAAAAACTAATTCATGCATTTATTTCCTCTAGGCTGGACTATTGTAATTCATTGTTATCAGGTTGTCCTAAAGGCTCCCTGAAAAGCCTTCAGTTAATTCAAAATGCTGCAGCTAGAGTACTGACGGGGACTAGAAGGAGAGAGCATATCTCACCCATATTGGCCTCTCTTCATTGGCTTCCTGTTAATTCTAGAATAGAATTTAAAATTCTTCTTCTTACTTATAAGGTTTTGAATAATCAGGTCCCATCTTATCTTAGGGACCTCGTAGTACCATATCACCCCAATAGAGCGCTTCGCTCTCAGACTGCAGGCTTACTTGTAGTTCCTAGGGTTTGTCAGAGTAGAATGGGAGGCAGAGCCTTCAGCTTTCAGGCTCCTCTCCTGTGGAACCAGCTCCCAATTCAGATCAGGGAGACAGACACCCTCTCTACTTTTAAGATTAGGCTTAAAACTTTCCTTTTTGCTAAAGCTTATAGTTAGGGCTGGATCAGGTGACCCTGAACCATCCCTTAGTTATGCTGCTATAGACGTAGACTGCTGGGGGGTTCCCATGATGCACTGTTTCTTTCTCTTTTTGCTCTGTATGCACCACTCTGCATTTAATCATTAGTGATCGATCTCTGCTCCCCTCCACAGCATGTCTTTTTCCTGGTTCTCTCCCTCAGCCCCAACCAGTCCCAGCAGAAGACTGCCCCTCCCTGAGCCTGGTTCTGCTGGAGGTTTCTTCCTGTTAAAAGGGAGTTTTTCCTTCCCACTGTAGCCAAGTGCTTGCTCACAGGGGGTCGTTTTGACCGTTGGGGTTTTACATAATTATTGTATGGCCTTGCCTTACAATATAAAGCGCCTTGGGGCAACTGTTTGTTGTGATTTGGCGCTATATAAAAAAATTGATTGATTGATTGATTGAAATGACCATGTTTTTAAATAATAATAAAAAAACAAAATAACCTTCTGAAGCCCCCAAATCCCCTTCATTTTGTACAACTATGGTCATAACAGTTTGTGCAAAGTGCACAAACATTTCTGAATTTATATCGCTATTACATACAGTATCTTATGATGGCACAATCAAATTATAACAAGTATATTAATGTCTAAACAAAAATAGTAAAACATTTCAAGATACACATAGAGCCTTTATCATTTAACATACATCACTGTGCCTGTTTCATTGTTCCATGGAAGTGCTCTGTTAAAGATTGGACAGCAGATGTCGCCATATTTAATTGTATCAAATGCTTTGAAACACTGAACCATTTGAATACAAATGCTTCATATTGATTCAGTGGTTCAAAACACTTCGGTTTCTCCGTCACTAATCATTTAGTAATAAAATACATCAGCGACCACATTTTTTAGCACGTGCACAGATAGACTTACAATCATGAATACTTGCTAACCAGGACATTAACATTTGACATGTCCTTTAAATGACCTGGTTTACATCTAGTTGAAGTCTGTATCCTACTGTCTCAACACAATTAGTCTGATGAGGCTACGTCTGTAATGACAATTTTATTAGACAACAGATTATTCAATTTGTTAGGCTATTTATTGGTTTACCTTGTCATCCAAAAAGTGGCCGACTCAGAAACAAGATTTGAACCTATGCTCTAATTCTCTCTGAACTCTTCACACGCAGCTGACGTATTGGCAGTGTTGCCACAGTTACTTTGAAAAAATAACCCAATACTGATTTACTCCTGGAAAGTTAGATTACTAGTTACTTTATTAGTTACTTTCAGCAGCTGCTGACAACCCCACCCCCCCAACATGAAAATGATGAACCCGTTTTGTCAACACTCACTTTATAGTCACCTTTTCTTGACTTCAATGAACATAAAGACTTGTTTTAAAAAAAATAAAGGACTTCTTTCTTGACCTCATATTTAACTGTTGTCAGCACAGTAACGGTAAAATGGACAATTTCTCTAACCAACATTGTTCATAAATGTAACTATTAAATTCTTTCTAACATTTAAATTGTAACCATTTTAGTTGTTGAAATTAATTATTATCATTATTATAAGTAGTATTAATAGTAGTAATAGTATGAAAAAAGTGGACAGAACGGAGAAGTGACTCACAATTGACATATTCTGGGATGAAAGTGGTGAAAAACAAAAAAGCTGAAACCCAAAATTACCCAACACTACCCGCACAAAAATGTTTCAATTCTAGAAGCTAGACATTAGCTTCTAGAATTGTTAGTCCCAGATTATAACTAGAATTCTAGAATTGTTAGCCCCAGATTATAAACCAGAATCTAGTTTATAATCTGGGACTATTCCAGACAATAAACTGCAGTGAGTGCAGCATCCATTTAGGTGAGAAAAAAAAACAAAAAAAACAACTTTCCTTATTCAAATTCATTCCAGTAGTATTCTGCTCTTACTAGGATGCAGCAGTTTTCTAGTTTGGCAGATAGTTCTGGAGGAAATCACTGTAGAAATTAACACATTGAAAATATGGTTTGAGCGAAACAAATTGTCATTAAACTTAAATAAAACAGGGATGAAGTGGAGGTGTAAGAGTCACTAGGTGTTCACAGGAAACACTTATTTCTATATGTATTTATTTATTTTCATTGTTACATGGTTTTAGCTTTTCTGTTGTGTTTTGTTTCATTTGGTTCTTTTTGTCTCTTTCTCTAAAATTGTATTGTAACATTATTAGTTTATTATTATTGACTATTGTCTTATGTAGACTATTATTGTTGTTGCGATTAATAATATATGAATAAAAATAAATTAAAAAAATTACAATTTGACTCTTACGACAACGAACACTGAGCCATTATTATACAGAAAAATCACCACAGCGTGCTGATGTGAACAGCTTAATGCTAACTTTAACATTGAAAACGTCATAGACATGCTAACGCGTTAGCATTGGTCCCGTTTTTAAGTTATAAAAAACCTCAACTGTTTCAGAAGACCATAACAGGTCGGTTTAACATAAAAATATTAAATATTACTCACAGACATATGCTCTTCAGGGTTTTAGCGGGAAAAAATTAGGATAAAGCGAAATAAAATCCACGAATCGTAGATTGAAGCACTGCTTCGACCTGCGAATCACTGCTTCGATTGGTTCAAGGTTCAAAGCAAAGCCGCGCTGCAGAAAAGTTAATTAAAAAGTTGATCAATGTAGAGAAATTATTATTTTCCTGACAAACACCCCCCAACACAACGGCCACTCTGAAGGACCGATAAGGGAATCATTAAGCAAGAAGCTTATTGATGTTGGTGGATCGAATCATTTCTTAACGATACCCGAAAGGAACCGGTTCTTGATACCCATCCGTAATAATCACTGGAGGAAAAATGCAGCTCAGAACTTTTAATGTCCGCAACAAAGCAAACCGTTGGCGAGCCACTGCGCAGTCCCGAAAAATATGACTTAATGAACTCCCAAACCCAAAACAAAAATAACCTTCCTCCTTCTTTGGAGACTATTGCATTTGCATTCTTTGGTGGAATGCAAACCAACACAACACGTTACTGCCACCAACAGTTTGAGCGTGGAACTGAATCAAACTGAATGAACATTTTGTGATGTGATTCTTCAGTGATTCTGACCCAGTGTCAAAAATAACCCAGAGTTATTTTTGACACTGGGTCAGAATCACTGGGACAAAAATAAGAGAAAGTGCATACTAGTCCCGGTCCGGCAGCTAGACTCGGGCCGAATCCAGTTTGAATGACGCCCTGAAATCAGTCAGAGTACCCAAACCCGGGTCTGGCTGTCAGAATGTGTTAAGATGATGTAAATGTGTGTACAGAGCAGACAGGCTAATTTAAACTGCAGTTTATCAACTGAAGTGTTTTAGTCCAGTCCAGTGTCTTTTTTGTGCATTTTGTCCATGTTGTCTTCGTCTCTCCATCTCAACAATCTGCTCCTTCAGTGCTACTGGTTCTCACTCTGTCAGGTCTCTACTTCCTCCTGGAACCGCTACGGCCCGTCCTCGGTCTCCCCCCCGGCCCCTACAGCCGGACACTCATATCGTGTAGTGTGAACTGTGAGCACCTTGTCCGTCCCGCTGTCTGAGTGACCGTCAGCTGACGCTGACTTTTTTCCTTCCAGTAATGTTCAGGACGCCAGCGAGCTGCTTCACCCGCTTACTGCTGCAGTCCTTTAATGCACTTTGTTGCTTTTAGACATTACTCAGAAATCAGACCAGTGAGAGAAAAAGAGAAGCTGGCGTGCCGCCCAGACGGTTTGAGGTTTTTGTTTTTTTGTTATAAATCCATCACTGAAGGACTGGAACTGAATTAATGTGCAGCAGCAGATGAGGGTGTTTATATGATTTCTACTCAGACAATGAAACAGTCGATACGGCAGAAGCTCCAGATCAATAATACAAGTAACAGCGTGATTAAAAGCTGTCAGAGTCTTTATTCCCATTCTTTATTAAAAAAAAAAAAAAGAATATTTACAATTGTGCTGGAATCCACGCTGGTGATTAGTTGTGATCAGTAATAGTCCTCCAGGTCAGCTTTGTCTCCCTGATTCTGAATCTGCTGCTGCTTCTTGTACAAGTCGGCGATCTGCAGAAAGACGATGAGGTAGAGAAAAAAACAAACAAAAAGAGAACAAAAAGAAAAAGAAAGAAATCAAGAAAAGATCATTAAGTCAGTAAAAGCAGGAGGAAAGAAAAAAAACAAACACTTGATTTATGTAACGGCTGTGGCGCCGAGCGACAGAAAACACCAGAGTAATAAATAAGATGAACACTAAGCCCCGCCCACTCCAGTCCGGGCGAGACGTCATCTCACCCGCTCACTCTGTGTTTTCATTTCCTCATCGCTCAGTTGAGCCAGATGCTACGTTCTGAAGTAAACGTTGTCGGCATAAATGCACTCAGTGAGATTTAGCGCTCGCTATGGCGTCATATTTCACACGGACACAGGGCCGCAGAGCTCATCGTTACACAGCCGTGTTAACCGTGCGGTGAGGGGCCATTACATAAACCAGTGTCAGGATAAAGAGAGAGAGAGAAAAAAATTTAAACGGTGCCCTTGCTGCGCTGTTCATCCTTGACATTTTACTGGACGTTACGCTCGTGCTCGTGAAGTGACCATGACGAGGCGTCGGCTCTAAATGCCATTTCAGCTGACACGAGACCTTGGCAGCGTATGACTGATTATTCACAGGCTTACTCAGGACCCCCCCCAGGTGATGTAACGTACCTGCTGTCCACTTGTGGCATCTTCAGGCTTCTTGTCGTCTCTAATCCGAATGAAACGAGGGAACCTCAGAGAAATCCCTTTGACTGGATCCACCTGTGGGCCCACAATATAATATTCAAGGGTTTTTAGTGAGTGAGCCCCATTAGCGTGCTAGCATTAGCCTTTCCAAGGTTAGGCGATGCACCGCAACCAAACGCATTCACATTATAGGTCTCTGTGCTCGTTTGGACTGAAGCAAGGCAACAACACAGGAGAGAACGAGTGATGATTAACGGAGCAAACGCCACAACAAAAGAAGTTATGAGTGGCACACCACAAGGATCAGTTTTAGGCCCACTCTCAGTCATAATAATCCTCAGGAACAGTATGATAAGAATGGAAGATTAAGACCAAGAAAGATCGAGGAGTCCATGTTGAAGAATGCATGAAGTCAGCTTTCCAATTCTGTTAGTCCACGTCAGTACAAGGTACTCTGATCCTGGAACGAGTGTATATTTTGTACCAGTAGCACTTAGATGGGGATGAGATTCAACTGACCAATCCCATGGCAGCCTTGTAGACTGGCGACAGCGACAGGTCGGCACACTTCACTTCCCACACCTGCACGGCGTCGAGCCACACGTCAGGCTCTGCTGACTGGTCAACCCGATAGTAGGCACGGGGTTTGGGCAGGATGTGCTCCTGTGGAATACAAAATAAAATAAACTAAAAGGATGCAATTTAATAAAAAAAAAAAAAGAAACCAACAAATATAACTTATTTTGGTATCCTAGTGTTTGGTTTTTCCAGTGTAAAAGCTAACATCCACTACAAACTGAACTGAAACCTCTCAGGCGTGGACACGCATGCACGCACAAAAAAACTAAGAACAAGATTTGTTGGCTACAGTCTTTAATGTGGGCTCCAATATTTAACAATTTCTATTCCAGACCATTCCAAACCTTTTAACAAAGAAAGAGAAAATATTCATTCATTCATTCATAATTATTCTTGTTAAGATGCCCAAAAGCAAATGCAGACAGAGAGAGAAGGAAGAAGTGCCAGCACTGTTACTCTTTAAAAAAAACAAAACAACAAAAAACCTTTCTGTGGGGTTGTGTGGAGTTATTAGAGTTCTGCTATGTTATGCTGTAAACAACATTAAACATAGTTTGCTTCCCTGACTAGGGTTGGGTATCGAGAACCAGTTCTTTTCAAGTATCATTACGAATTGATTCGATCCACCGACATCAATAGTCTTTTTGCTTAACGATTCCCTTATTTGTCCTTCAGAGCGGCCGTTGTTTTTGAGGGTGTTTGTCGGGAAAATGATCATTCACTATGTTGATTACAGACCATGTTGCGGGTCTGTAATCAACCGTTTCTGCAGCATGACTCCACTTTGAAGCGTGAACCAATGAAGCAATGCTTCGATCCACTAGCTCGTTGGTTCTTTGATTTGCTGCTCTTCAGAAACGACAAGTCCACTTCTTAACCCCTCTCAAAGCCATTAAAATATGTCAATCGTGAGTCACTTTTGTGTAGATTAAAGTCACTAACTGGGACTCGTGTCGTGTTGCAGTCAAGAACCGAGGATTGTCCTCCGTTCCATTGGCACAGCTCCAAACGCTGGTCGAGACAGAGTCCAGCTGGAATTAATAACTTCAAAACGAATTGCCGCTTTAAATAAAATGACACTTCTTACAAACGCTGCAATACAGACAAGAAACTACAATCGACAAACGTTTTTCCTCCCAAAATGAGACGTCCTGCATTCTTTATGAATTACATCCTGACGTGCAGCACAGCACCTGTAAGAGCTCAGCTCAGATATACGGAAAGACATTCATGCCAATAATGTCTGAAAGGAAATGCTTTTGACAAAAACTAACAGATTTTGTTTATTTCTATTTATGTCCAGAGATCAAGGATTCACCATGTAGAGTTTATTATGTCCACAGTTTAAGGATCCAGTGACCAATTTCATATTTATTTACTTTAAGACTCAATAAAATGTTGTTCAATTTCAATTCAATTTAATCATCTTATAAAGCACCAAATCACAACAAAATCGGTCTCAAGGCGCCTCACATAGAACAGTTCAACATAAAAAAATTAAAATAAAAAATAAATAAAAATTAAAAAAATTCAAATACATGATTAAAAACATAAGTAAAAGAATTAAAAAGATAAAAAATAAAAACTATTCATAAGAAATAGAATAAAAATAGGCTTTAAGTCTTGACTTAAAAATGTCCATAGACTCCGGCTGTCTCACGGTCGCAGGAAGACCGTTCCACAGAGCGGGTGCACAATAACAAAAAGCTCTTTGACCCACTGACATAGAAAACCTGTAAAGCCTACTTTTAGTACACAAAAAAAAATTCACAAGAGGTATCGATAAGGGAATCGATAAGGAATTGGATCGATAGATAACATCTTATCCCTATCCCTGATTTAGCACAGAAATTGCCACTCTCTCTCTCTCACTGACAACCACACCTGCTCCTAATCCATCATCGATCCAGCTCCCCCCCCCACACACATAAATACGTGTGTGTGTTATTAAACACTTATTACAAATAGATCTCTAGTAACACTAATTAATGCTTTTAATACTAAGTACTAAAAGTTAAACAAATTACTCTAAGCCATAAGTTGTACTTCTGGCTATTATCAGGTTCTCCTGCATTATCTAATCTATTTATCTATATACAGTTATATGTAAAATTTGGGCACCCTTGATTTCCATGATTTTCCTTTATAAATCATTGGTTGCTTGGATCAGCGATTTCAGTTAAATATATCATATAGCAGAGGAACATACTGATAATTGAGAAGTGAAATGAAGTTTCTATAATTTACAGAAAGTGTGCAATAATTCTTTAAACAAAATTAGGCAGGTGCATAAATCTGGGCACCCCAACATAAAATACAACCCCAGTTCCAATGAAGTTGGGACGTTGTGTAAAATGTAAATAAAAACAGAATCCAATGATTTTCAAATCCTCTTCAACCTACACTCAACAAAAATATAAACGCAACACTTTTGGTTTTGCTCCCATTTTGTACGAGATGAACTCAAAGATCTAAAACTTTTTCCACATACACAATATCACCATTTCCCTCAAATATTGTTCACAAACCAGTCTAAATCTGTGATAGTGAGCACTTCTCCTTTGCTGAGATAATCCATCCCACCTCACAGGTGTGCCATATCAAGATGCTGATTAGACACCATGATTAGTGCACAGGTGTGCCTTAGACTGCCCACAATAAAAGGCCACTCTGAAAGGTGCAGTTTTATCACACAGCACAATGCCACAGATGTCGCAAGATTTGAGGGAGCGTGCAATTGGCATGCTGACAGCAGGAATGTCAACCAGAGCTGTTGCTCGTGTATTGAATGTTCATTTCTCTACCATAAGCCGTCTCCAAAGGCGTTTCAGAGAATTTGGCAGTACATCCAACCAGCCTCACAACCACAGACCACGTGTAACCACACCAGCCCAGGACCTCCATATCCAGCATGTTCACCTCCAAGATCGTCTGAGACCAGCCACTCGGACAGCTGCTGAAACAATCGATTTGCATAACCAAAGAATTTCTGCACAAACTGTCAGAAACCGTCTCAGGGAAGCTCATCTGCATGCTCGTCGTCCTCATCGGGGTCTCGACCTGACTCCAGTTCGTCGTTGTAACCGACTTGAGTGGGCAAATGCTCACATTCGCTGGTGTTTGGCACGTTGGAGAGGTGTTCTCTTCACGGATGAATCCCGTTTCACACTGTCCAGGGCAGATGGCAGACAGTGTGTGTGGCGTCGTGTGGGTGAGCGGCTTTCTGATGTCAATGTTGTGGATCGAGTGGCCCATGGTGGCGGTGGGGTTATGGTATGGGCAGGCGTCTGTTATGGACGAAGAACACAGGTGCATTTTATTGATGGCATTTTGAATGCACAGAGATACCGTGACGAGATCCTAAGGCCCATTGTTGTGCCGTACATCCAAGAACATCACCTCATGTTGCAGCAGGATAATGCACGGCCCCATGTTGCAAGGATCTGTACACAATTCTTGGAAGCTGAAAATGTCCCAGTTCTTGCATGGCCGGCATACTCACCGGACATGTCACCCATTGAGCATGTTTGGGATGCTCTGGACCGGCGTATACGACAGCGTGTACCAGTTCCTGCCAATATCCAGCAACTTCGCACAGCCATTGAAGAGGAGTGGACCAACATTCCACAGGCCACAATTGACAACCTGATCAACTCTATGAAGGAGATGTGTTGCACTGCATGAGGCAAATGGTGGTCACACCAGATACTGACTGGTATCCCCCCCCAATAAAACAAAACTGCACCTTTCAGAGTGGCCTTTTATTGTGGGCAGTCTAAGGCACACCTGTGCACTAATCATGGTGTCTAATCAGCATCTTGATATGGCACACCTGTGAGGTGGGATGGATTATCTCAGCAAAGGAGAAGTGCTCACTATCACAGATTTAGACTGGTTTGTGAACAATATTTGAGGGAAATGGTGATATTGTGTATGTGGAAAAAGTTTTAGATCTTTGAGTTCATCTCATACAAAATGGGAGCAAAACCAAAAGTGTTGCATTTATATTTTTGTTGAGTGTATATTCAATTGAATACACCACAAAGACAAGATATTTAATGTTCAAACTGATAAACTTTGTTTTTGTGCAAATATTTGCTCATTTTGAAATGGATGCCTGCAACACGTTTCTAAAAAGCTGGGACAGTGGTATGTTTCCCACTGTGTTACATCACCTTTCCTTCTAACACTCAATAAGCGTTTGGGAACTGAGGACACTAATTGTTGAAGCTTTGTAGGTTGAATTCTTTCCCATTCTTGCTTGATGTACGACTTCAGTTGTTCAACAGTCCGGGGTCTCCGTTGTCGTATTTTGTACTTCATAATGCGCCACACATTTTCAATGGGCGACAGGTCAGGACTTCAGGCAGGCCAGTCTAGTACCCGCACTCTTTTACTATGAAGCCACGCTGTTGTAACACGTGCAGAATGTGGCTTGGCATTGTCTTGCTGAAATAAGCAGGGACATCCCTGAAAAAGACGTTGCTTGGATGGCAGCATGCTCCAAAACCTGGATGGACCTTTCAGCATTGATGGTGCCATCACAGATGTGTAAGTTGTCCATGCCATGGGCACTAACAGACCCCCATACCATCACAGATGCTGGCTTTTGAACTTTGCTCTGGTAACAATTTGGATGGTCTTTTTCCTCTTTTGTCCGGAGGACACGACATCCATGATTTCCAAAAACAATTTGAAATGTGGAATCATCAGACCACAGCATACTTTTCCACTTTGCGTCTGTCCATTTCAAAGGAGCTCAGGTCCAGAGAAGGCAGTGGTGTTTCTGGATGTTGTTGATGTTTGACTTTCACTTTGCATGGTAGAGTTTTAACTTGCACTTGTAGATGTAGTGACGAACTGTGTTAACTGACAATGGTTTTCTGAAGTGTTCCTGAGCCCACGCGATAAGATCCTTTACACAATGATGTCTATTTTTAATGCGGTGCAGCCTGAGGGATCGAAGGTCACGGGCATTCAATGTTGGTTTTCAGCCTTGCCGCATATGTGTAGAAAGTTCTACAGATTCTCTGAATCTTCTGATTATATTATGGACTGTAGATGATGGATTCCCTAAATTTCTTGCAATTGAAAGTTGAGAAACATTGTTCTTAAACTGTTGGACTTTTTTTTCACGCAGTTGTTTACAAAGTGGTGATCCTCACCCCATCTTTGCTTGTGAACAGCTGAGCCTTTTGTGGATGCTCCTTTTATACCCAATCATGACACTCACCTGTTTCTAATTAACCTGTTCACCTGTGGAATGTTCCAAACAGGTGTTCGTTCAGCATTTATCAAGTTTCCCAGTCTTTTGTTGATCCTGTCCCAACTTTTTTGAAACGTGTTGCAGGCATCCATTTCAAAATGAGCAAATATTTGCACAAAAACAATAAAGTTTATCAGTTTGAACATTAAATATCTTGTCTTTGTGGTGTATTCAACTGAATATCTGTTGAAGAGGATTTGCAAATCATTGTATTCTGTTTCATTTACATTTCACACAACATCCCAACTTCACTGGAATTGGGGTTGTACATCAATATTTAGTGGATCCTCCTTTTGCAGAAATAACAGCCTCTAAATGCTTCCTATAGTTTCCAATGAGAGTTTGGATTCTGGTTGAAGGTATTTTGGACCATTCTTCTTTACAAAACATCTCAGGTTTGTTTGTTTCTGAGCATGGACAGATGGACAAATTTTACTGTAGGTAGCAAGTGTTTTTCTTGGAATGCTGTGTTCTTTTTCAGCCATGCATACCGCCCCTTGTTCTGTCCAAATAACTCAATTTTAATTTCATCAGTCCACAGCACCTTATTCCAAAATGAAGCTGGCTTGTCCAAATGTGCTTTAACATACCTCAAAGGACTCTGTTTGTGGCGTGTACGCAGAAAAAGCTTCCTCTGCATTACAGCATCTCCTTGTGCAAAGCGCACTGTTGAATGATGCACAGAGACACTATCTGCAGCAAGAATCTGCAGCAAGATCATGTTGTAGGTCTTTGGAGCAGGTCTGTGTGTTGACTATGACTGTTCTCACCATCCTTCACTTCAGCTTATCTGAGATTTTTCTTGGCCTACCACTTCAGGTCTTAACTAGTACTGTGCCTGTGGTCTTCCATTTCCTCACTATGTTCCTCTCAGTGGAAACTGACAGCTGAAATCTCTGAGATAGCTTTTTGTATCCTTCCCCTAAACCATGATGTTGAACAATCTTTGTTTTCAGGTCATTTGAGAGTTGTTTAGAGGCTCCCATGCTGTCACTCATTAGAAGAGATGCAAAGAGGGGAACCCTAAATACCCTTTCTCATGATTGGATTCACCTATGTAAGGAGGTCAAGGGTCAATGAGTTTACAAAATCAATTTTGTGTTCCAATAATTAGTGCTAAATGTATTCAAATCAATAAAATGACAAGGGTGCCCAAATTTATGCACCTGCCAATTTTGTTTAAACAATTATTGCACACTTTCTGTAAATACGAGAAACTTAATTTCACTTTTCAAATATCAGTGTGTTTGCCTGCTATATGATATATTTAACTGAAATTTCTGATCCAGACAGCCAATGATTTGTAAAGGAAAATCATCAGGGGTGCCCACACACCCACGCTGTAAAACACGTATGTTATTAAAAATAAACACTGTAATTTGTAAGCTGTATTTTCTCTCCCTTGTTTTTACTGCATACTGCATTAACAGACAACCACAAAATGGCACCATTTACAAAGTTGACAAGCTACTCCTGTATAATGATCTCAATGAGGACATGCTAGGTGTTAGAGGAGGGGTAAAATGAATAAAACATGCTCTCAAACTTAAAGATCATGGTCTCGAATAAAAAGGAATAAACTTCATATGCTCTTGAATCAAGTGAGGGCATAACTTTAGTACTATTTCACACTCCACTTGTTTTCACTTTGTGGGATAACTGGAGGACAATGAGGACAGCAAGGCTAAGGTATGGCTAACGACATTTTAAAAATGTATAATCAATCTTAAAATGTTTTCATTTTATGATGTAAATGTGCACACATTTAGGCCATTGTTCACATTTTCACTTGTTCAGTGATGAGAAGAAGCAGTTTACTGATTTTTATGCCTCATATAATAATTTGCCTGATAGCGTTAATTTGCTAATATGTTTGCATTATAAATGAATATATAAATACATAATGCACTGATAAAATTCAACTCATTTCTTGCTGCATGGAGCAACGCCGCCAAGTTTCAAAAATAAATGTGATTTATAGAGTAATACAACTTGTATATGATTTTACTTTCTCCACGATGACATTTTTGGACAGATGCAACTGATCCTGCAGTGTGACATGTCGCCCAAAAAATATGGTACTTCAAAATACAGTGAGATTTGATACCGTCCCCACAGTATGACTATAAGCCAACCATGTACTCAATTTTAAGATTAACGTACGCATTCATGGAGCAGTGGCAGCTTTGCTTGTGTAAAATGTGCTGCAGCCTCACAGCCGCTTCCTAAGAGGCAGCAATGCACCAAAAACCCTGAAATGTTACTGAGCTGCCTGAGGGGCGACAAAAGAGGGCGATTTCCAAACTCCAACTCCATCAGTCACCTGCAAGAAAGCTTTCATTCATGTTACCTGATATTGACAGCTGAAGATGTATCGAGCGCGCTGCAGGCTGAGAAAACATCTACAATATTTAACAGCATCTTTTAGTTTGACACCAGCAATTGCTCCATCAGTGCAGATGTCCCCGTTTTAGAAAATGATCTCGCTTCAGCGAGCGCGACTCTGAAACAGTGAAACGACTGCAGCGCCGTCCACGGAAGTAGGTCACAGTTAAGTAACGGAGGGAAAACAAGGCACTAGCAGGAGCGGCCAGTTTCTGTGTGCATTATTTATGCTGTTGGCATTGAAGTGACACTCTGATACAACGGCGAGGGAGGCGGTGGACGTGCAGGCTGATAAAACACTGCCGATGACAGACACCAGGACACCACGGGGCTCAAACCTTCGGCCTGTCAGTTACACTGAGTGATGCACCAACACCGGACGGCACCAGACGTTTATAAGGACGGCTGTAAGATACGACGTGATGTTACAGCAGTCTGACACCGCGGCTGAAAGGTGGAAATTAACACCTCCACTCAAATACTCCATGAGCAGACGACACAGAAAACCGCTCAGGCTCCAGCTCGTACTCTCCACCCGGAGTTCCAGCTGTAACCTGCGGGTGGAAGACTCAGGGTCCTCAAGAGCAGGCTGAAGCCTTAGACACTGGTTGCTGCCTGTGTCCATTAGAGATCTGTCCCCGTTTGACTTTTTGTTTTTAATCATTTAAAAACATTAAAAGAACTCAGCCACATGCGGTGTGCAGCCAGTACAGTCTGAGTACCAGTCCCAAGCCCAGATAAATGAAGAGGAGGGCTGCGTCAGGAAGGGCATCCGGAGTAAAACAAGCCAAAATTAAAGATGCTGATCACAAATTGAATTTCCATCCTGGATCCAAAGGTTAACAACAACAACAACCGCCACCGGTGCCGTTGCCCAACAGGATGTCGGCACAAACTGGGCTGCGGCTGGGAGAAGAAGAAGAAGTCGAAGAGGAGAAGATGTCCACAGATAGCAGGAGAAGAGGAAAACCAGAAGGATGGAAGTCAGAGTCGGACTTTGAATGTTGGCAGTCTGACTGGTAAAGGGAGAGAGCCGGCTAACATGATGGAGAGGAGAAAGGTAGACATGGGGAGGTGATGGTCTAGTGACTAAGGCATGTGGCTTGAGACCAGAAGATCCTTAGTTCAAATCCCAGCCTGACTGGAAAATCACTAAGGGCCCTTGGGCAAGGTCTTTAATGCCCTATTGCTCCCGGTGTGTAGTGAGCGCCTTGTATGGCAGCACCCTGACATCGGGCTGAATGTGAGACATATTTGTAAAGCACTTTGAGTGTCTGATGCAGATGGAAAAGCGGTATATAAATGCAGCACATTTATCATTTTACCATTTACATACTGTGTGTGCAAGAGACCAAATGGAAGGGAAGTAAGAGCAGGAGCACAGGAGGCGGGTTCAAGCTGTTGTATCATGGTGAGGACAGGAAGAGAAATGGTGTCGGGGTCATTTTAAAGGAAGAGTATGTTAAAAGTGTGTTGGAGGTTCAGCGAGTGTCTGGCAGGGTGATGAGTGTGAAATTGGAAATTGAAGGGGTGATGATGAATATCATCAGTGCATATGCCCCACAAGTAGGTTGCGAGATGAAGGAGAAAATTTGTGGAGTGACCTAGATGAGTTGGTGGAGGGTGAACCCAAGCATGAAAGAGTGGTGATAGGAGCGGACTTCAATGGGCATGTTAGTGAAGGGAACAGAGGTGATGAGGAATTAATGGGTTGGCATCATTGATTTCTATTTAATCCACTAGATGGTGAATACAGCCCGTGAGCTGTTGCCAGGCAGCCGCCTTCTTGCTTAGCATTATTGCGCGTTGTCAGGCATTAGACTGAATCAAAACAGATGATTCGCTGACTTAAACTTGGGTTTAAGTGATCTGAAAATGCCGTTTTGTGCAGCATGCAGGTGCAGTGACAAGCTGCCAAAGGAGTATCAGCTGGTTAAAGGGGAACATTAGACAGCGAAAAATGCAATACTTTCCTATAAACAAACATACCAAAGAGCTTATATTCCACACTTTTTACACTCGTCCCGCAAGTACATACCTTTGTCGGACATTTGAACTTCACGTTCTCCCGAGCGCCCTTGTGCCGCCATCTTTGTAGAATATCCGGGTACTTCCCGCTTGGCACTGACGTCATTGACAAAAGACTGTACATATGCGGCAATGTCCACTGTTGGAATTACAATTTTGTACATGGCCCATGTCAAACAAGCGTTACTTCCGTACATTAATTGAAGTCTCCGTTGCTGTGCTGCAAAACACAGGGCATGACGCGGGGTGTTTGTGGCCAATTAACGAGTGAAGCTTGAATTCAAGGTTCGTTTTCGCACGTTACACACCGTCGGCACCAGCCTGCAGTTTCCACATCTGCGCCAAAGAATGTTGTTCAGGTACCAAGTTTCTATCTCAACATCTTTGCCATCCCAGACTTGAATCCAGTCATCCATGATCCTGGCTGGAATAGATTCCGGATTTACCGGAGGAGACTCATTTATAGCGGCTGCAGTGGCGCCAGTCTCCCACTTCGGTAAAGTTGCAAAGATATTCACAGATTCGAAGTTCACAGCTCAACAGATCTTAAGAGAAACATTGCAGAAAAACAACCACTAGTTTCTAACCTCAGGAAGGTTAGACACATAGAGCTAGAACCTTATTTTTATCCATATGAGCAGTCCTCTGAGTTGAAAAATAACACTGATCTGAACGGGCAGGCAGCAGAGAAACGGAAGCTTAGGGACCGTCTACAAAGTGCAAACACACAAAAAAAAAAGACACCAGAAAATTATTGAATAAATCACTGCAATAAGGAGTGATATCACCAAATTCAATGCACATATCAGTGGTGTTCTGTTTATTATACTACAGAGCTCAGTTTGGGAAAATGGCATTGTGAAAAAACTTTGGAGAATTTTTTATTTTTAAATTTATAGCATTAATGTTATATGATAAGATGTAATCAAAGTCACTGCGCACAACAGTGGGGTCGTGCTGGTTATACGACAGCAGATATAAGCCTAGTAATCGTGGAAACCTTGGGGAATCCCCCTGGGAGATCTATGTACAAGCATTCTGGGGTGTGGATATTCTCCCACAATAACTGTTTACCACAGATATGCCAAATTTACATATTTCATAACCAGTATAGCTGGCATTAAGGAGCCAAGAAATGGAAAGGCTTCTTTGAGTGTAATGGTAGGCTTCAGTGTCTCAAACATGGATGCTCGCAATAGTCAATGTAATATTTTCCATAGTTTGAGCATACATAAACTTCACAGTTTGGTGTCAATGTCTGTTGTTTGACTATAGTCCAACTCTGGGTGTCCATGACAACTGCCACAGAAAATTTCAGGCCTCTAAGATTGCTGAGATATTCTACCTTGAACATGGCTCCAGAAATGACGGCCATAATTTTTGCCTAAAAAATGGCAGACACCATGCACACTAAATTGACCATATCTCAGAAACTACTTGGCCAACAGGCCTCAAACTTCAGATTTGTTGTTCCGAATAGTCTGGGAATATTTGATAAAAATTTCAAGTAAATCTGATACAAAGTGCGTGAGGCCCCTCAAATATTCGTTGAATTGACATGGAATGACCCCTATCCGATAATACAGAAAATACAGTATGTAGTTACATGAGCTACAACTACTTTAACTAATTTAGACATTTATTTTCCATGAATTAGAATAAGCCAAATTTAGCATTACTTATGTTCATATACAGTAGTGTTCAGAATAATAGTAGTGCTATGTGACTAAAAAGATAAATCCAGGTTTTGAGTATATTTCTTATTGTTACATGGGAAACAAGATACCAGTAGATTCAGTAGATTCTCACAAATCCAACAAGACCAAGCATTCATGATATCACACTCTTAAGGCTATGAAATTGGACTATTAGTTAAAAAAAAAGTAGAAAAGGGGGTGTTCACAATAATAGTAGCATCTGCTGTTGATGCTACAAACTCAAAACTATTATGTTCAAACTGCTTTTTTAGCAATCCTGTGAATCACTAAACTAGTATTTAGTTGTATAACCACAGTTTTTCATGATTTCTTCACATCTGCGAGGCATTAATTTAGTTGGTTTGGAACCAAGATTTTGCTGGTTTACTAGTGTGCTTGGGGTCATTGTCTTGTTGAAACACCGATTTCAAGGGCATGTCCTCTTCAGCATAAGGCAACATGACCTCTTCAAGTATTTTGACATATCCAAACTGATCCATGATACCTGTATGTGATATATAGGCCCAACACCATAGTAGGAGAAACATGCCCATATCATGATGCTTGCACCACCATGCTTCACTGTCTTCACTGTGAACTGTGGCTTGAATTCAGAGTTTGGGGGTCATCTCACAAACTGTCTGTGGCCCTTGGACCCGAAAAGAACAATTTTACTCTCATCAGTCCACAAAATATTCCTCCATTTCTCTTTAGGCCAATTGATGTGTTCTTTGGTAAATTGTAACCTCTTCTGCACATGTCTTTTATTTAACAGAGGGACTTTGCGGGGGATTCTTGCAAATAAATTAGCTTCACACAGGCGTCTTCTAACTGTCACAGCACTTACAGGTAACTCCAGACTGTCTTTGATCATCCTGGAGCTGATCAATGGGTGAGCCTTTGCCATTCTGGTTATTCTTCTATCCATTTTGATGGTTGTTTTCCGTTTTCTTCCACGCGTCTGTTTTTTTGTCCATTTTAAAGCATTGGAGATCATTGTAGATGAACAGCCTATACTTTTTGGACCTGTGTATAAGTTTTCCCCTCTCCAATCAACTTTTTAATCAAACTACGCTGTTCTTCTGAACAATGTCTTGAACATCCCATTTTCCTCAGGCTTTCAAAGAGAAAAGCATGTTCAACAGGTGCTGGCTTCATCCTTAAATAGGGGACACCTGATTCACACCTGTTTGTTCCACAAAATTGACGAACTCACTGACTGAATGCCACACTACTATTATTGTGAACACCCCCTTTTCTACTTTTTTTTTTACTAATAGCCCAATTTCATAGCCTTAAGAGTGTGCATATCATGAATGCTTGGTCTTGTTGGATTTGTGAGAATCTACTGAATCTACTGGTACCTTGTTTCCCATGTAACAATAAGAAATATACTCAAAACCTGGATGAATCTTTTTAGTCACATAACACTACTATTATTCTGAACACTACTGTACGTTTATGAATGAACAGGGAGCTTCCTAACGTCTTTACTGCTGTGCTGCAGCATGCAGGAGCTGCATCTGCTTGTCTTTTGCTCTCAATGCAGACACAGCAGCAAAACAAACACACCTCAACTGATTTATAACATTAAAATCAAGCCATAGACAGGTTCATAGTGCATTTAGATCAATCCCATGTGGTTTTATCTTTTGACGTTGATTTCTCGTTTGTATCGGTTGACTGTTAAACCCCTAAAACATGCTGTATTTTGCAGAGTTGCGCCTGTCAAAAATGCATGAAAGACATAGAAAAAAACATAAGAAGCACCTATTTCTTTGTATTATCAACTCTT
Organism: Thalassophryne amazonica; assembly: GCF_902500255.1. NCBI lineage: Eukaryota > Metazoa > Chordata > Actinopteri > Batrachoidiformes > Batrachoididae > Thalassophryne > Thalassophryne amazonica. The sequence continues at coordinate 1,727,962 of NC_047114.1, read as the reverse complement.
TAATTTGGGTTTTTGTGCATTATTGTTGCGTGCGTTCATCATTGACAAATTTATTATTGAGTTAATTTTGTTTCGTGCTTTGAGTCATGAGAAAACACTCAAATAGTAATAATGATAATAATCATAATAGTTATTATTATTATTATATGTGGGGGAGGGTAGATTATAAATCATAGGACCCCTATGGTATAAGAAGGAATTAAATCTGTCTAATTCAGTGTGTGTGTTTGTGACGTCCGGCGTCGTTCAGGCATTTTGGATTAAACACTTGGACACCCCCCGGTCGTCCATGTCATAAAGCAGAATGATCCAAAGTGGTTACACACAGATTTTAGGGACTTGGCGTCTGTATTTATTGAGTTCCAGGGGAGGAAAAGTGGAAGCGGCTCCTGGATTCATTACAGCGTATCACCTCGGCGCTCAGAAGCGCGTGTATGTGCGTGCATGCAGAACCAATCGCCTGGCTGTTGGGAGTCACCTCAGTCTGTAGTACTGCACCCAAAGCAACACGGCCCCACAACGGGCCGGCTCTAATTCACCATCCATCACTTTCAGACAAAAGGGCTTCATTACACAACACTACAGCATGAGCTGCACTGGTGTGCTGGGAACAGGGTCCGACCGCCGGCTTAATCACTGTTTCACCGAGGGTGCACCAAGAGTCCACACGCTCAAACTTTAAAACACTACTATTGAGTCATTTTTGTGTAAACACTGTCTGGAACCGTCACCGCCGCCGGAGGTGATGTTTTCACTTCTATTTGTCGGCCCCTGAGGTTTGCAGAAATACTCAGAAGACTTTCAGAGAACTTCCACACACTCGGGAGCGAAGATTGATGGTTTCAGCAGTGACGAGGATTAGATTCTGCCTCTTCTGCCCCACCTTTGCAGAATCACGTGGCCTTGCAGGCAAAAGCCACATCTGACTCAGCGGCCGCCCAAAGATCACCACACAGCAACTACACGCTGCAATTTAACATCATCTTCACTGACATGTCTCTGGAACAGAACATCGCCAATTAAACTTCAGCACATCGCTCCTCAGAACATAAATCTTTTTTCTTCTTAGATAAGACTTTTTTAATACCAGTCTGAATGAAACTGATGTTCAACAACACAATAACACTGCATCGCATCTTACTCGTTCAAAGTGTCGCCGCTCTACGCGTTCCAGCAACGAGAGATTTCTTTGTTGTGCTACATTGTTTGTGTCACATAACGAGGCTTTTACTGAATTATAAACAGAGAGTAATATGAGATTTTGAATTGCTCTCAGAAGAAAACATGAATAAAATCTTGCCATATCTTAGTATCTACTACTATAAGCAACAGGTTTGTCATTGTGTCCCACAGCACCATGCATGCAAGGTTCTTGAAGTAAAGCAATAGCTCCACCTGGTGGACATTTACCATGAATGCCGGTACAACAGAATTTCTCCAAGAGCTGTAGTTTAAGACTTTTAAAAGACTGATTTCAGACATTTTAATACCAATTAAGGCCTTTTTTTTTTATTTTTTATTTTTTTTTTACAAATTCAATGCCATTTAAGACTTTTTAAACTTTTTAAAGAGAACCAAAATATTTTTATTGTTTCCTTATTCTATTGTGTGGGGGTGTAGAGATTTGAGCTGTACGTACCCAGACAGATATTTGACCTCAAAAAAGCAAAATGTCTTTTTTTTTTTAGCAGATAATTGTGCCAGTATGACAAAAAACTATTATTTCATGAGGTAAAACATGTGAAATCTTCTTTAAACCAGGTGAGTGAATGTTTAACTCCCCTTGTATGTGTGACAGTCACATTGTGCCACTTTACCTTTAAGAACTTGTAATGATGCTCCAGATCATCATCCTTGAAGCCTGTCCCAATCTGCAAGAGACAAAAGCAGAGATGAGACGCGCAGACTTAAACCTTCTTGTGCTCCCTCGTGGTGAGACAGCAGAGACGTTTGGCAGAGAGCGAATAAATCTAGACGAAACCCGAACCGCTTGTCTGCCTGCTTCGCCTCAAGCGTCGTGTCACCTCTCAAAAGACTCGAACCCTGTGAGGTACGAGTGTCTCCTAACTGGCTGTCATGCTGAGAGCTGGGAGACAAACTGCTGGGTTGTGATGTACAACAAATTTAGCATTTTCCACCTGCTGGATGCGTTTCATGTCCACAAGCAGCTTCATGTTTCTGTGTGTTCAACACAAAAATGCCTGGAGGCCTTTCATTATTCCTGCCATGGCGTCTTTACGTCGTGCTTCTCTGCAGCTTACATTGACCTTTGCATAGCGTTTGTTCCACTTGAATGGGCTGGGCATCCAATTGTGAAGTCCATAAGAATCTAACGGACATCATAATGAGCCTCTACACAGATACCGAGTGCTAATTGGTGTTCCTCAGGGATGCGTTCTGGTTTCTACATTGTTCAGTGTTTACATGGGCTAAGTGTTTGTTAGGGTAGCAGAAACCAGTGGCTCAGGTGCCACTGTTGGCGAGGAAAGGTTTACAGACCTCGTTTTCATGAACAATGCTGTGACCTTTTGAAATGAGTGGAAACTCTGACACCAGCACCTGAAAACCTGAGTGAGGAATCGGGTTGTCTGGGTTTGTGGAAAAAAGATTCAGGCTTTCGATGACTTTCAGGACCCAGTCACCAGAAGTGTATCTGTATACAGCAAAAGTGTTGAACCTGTAGAGACATTGTGTAGAGACCTGGCAGTGATATTTATGTCTCTGGGTCCTTGGCCTTTGAGAATGAGAGACCCCTGTGAAGAGCTTATGAGGTCTTGAGGCTGCTGGATAGAGGTGTCACATGATGGTGATGTTTTACCAGGAAACCAAAGGTCTAAGCCTTTAGGGTCCTGGTCCTATCTGTACGGGTGTGAGACTTTGACACCAATCAGTGGACCTTTTGGTACTTTGTCTCTTTGAAGGATCTGTGGGTCCTGAAATGACTTTATGGTAAACGAGTGGACACTTTGGGGGACTTGGATGAGGAGAGAGCATCAGTTTTGACATTTTGTCCATGTGGTGTGTTTGGTTATGGTCCAGCACGTTGATCGCTCAGTGCTGAGGACCCCATGATGTTGATGTGGCCTCTTGAGGGGGGCCGGTGGTGATGGTAGTGGTGTTGTTGGTGGGGGGTTGTTAACAGACATTATGCTGAACTGTATTTATTTTTCCGTGGACACCAGACATCACCAACTACTATATTAGAGTCAGCACAAGTGTGAGAATGAATGAGGTGCTGTGCTAGTTTCCTGATTCCGGTGTGACACGTGGACAGTCTTATGGTTGTAACCCAGAACTCACTTTTCTGTTTGGTTTGCAGCAGCAGAACTTCACAAGGACACTGGAGCAGGACGTACTGATGAGGCTCCACTGGGGAGATGGAAATGTGGGTTAAATGCTGCTTTTAGCTGTAGCCTCAAAGTAAAGTTCCTCAAAGTTTAATGTCTCAAGGACAACAACCTTACGTCCATGCATCCGTTCCTTTATCCTATGGCTGACACGGAGGTTCTGCAGTCACGTGACACGCATCCCAAACCCGTATTTGACTTGAATTTAGACGTACAAGGGAAGGAAAGATGAATGAGACTGAAAGGTGGATTAGTACGACATCAGCAGTGCCGCCAGCAAGGCCGCGCGTGCCGAGCCTGAAGGTGAAGCTTTCAATTTACAAGTCAATTGACTTTCCAAGCCTCTCCTGTGGTCACGGACTCACAGACCGGTTGAGATCACAGACACAAGGGGCCAAGATGAGTTTCCTTTTCAGGTTGGCCTCTGGACCCAGCTGAGGAGTTCTGACATTCCAAGGAGCTCAGAGGTCAAAACGCTGCTCAGTCATTGTTCAAAAAATAAAAAAATAAAATGCTGAGGTTGTTTGGGTGAGTTGACATCTGCATCTGACACACTGTAACCGGTCCAACACCCCGGGACCAGAAATTATTTAAGGCAGGGGTGCCCAACCTTTTTTGAATCAAGATCTACTTTTAAAGTTGACAGTGTATTGAGATCTACCGAGCCAATGTAATAACAATATAATAACAATTTTCTGGCAGGTTTTAACAATAATAATGTATCATTGAAGTAAATGTGCATGGTGGAAAAGAATAAGCACAAGTAGGGTTAGGACTGGCCTCAAGTTGGAAAAGTTGTTCCCTACCTTAGTGGGACTTCTGGCCCAGAGAGGAAGAAGCTGGTCTCTCATAGTCCGGACAGTAGGAGCTGAGTGCAGCCGTAATCAGGCACTCAGACTCTCTGTCTGCATTAGAGTCCAGATTTGGACGTTCATGTCAGGTGTTGCTCTGGATTTGAGCTCAGTGTCATTTTTCAGTGTGAGGATCCAGGTTGAAGAGTGACGCCACTTTGGATGATATACAGTCTACATCTATATTTTCCCCAAATGGAAAACAGAGAAAACTGACAACAGGCTCTTTGGAGGCAAAGTCAATGAAGCGCCTGTCAAATTCTGACAAGATGCTGTGCACGTGACCATCATAACGTGCACTCTTAGGATCCAAGTTCTTTGTCCGGGTGCTTAAGTTCTGTGTCCATGTGTGGAAAGTTCTGCAGGTCACACTGTTGCAATCTGCTTGATATCACATGTAATACGCTTTCAAACTTGCTTTCAAATCCAAAAGCTGTGCATGTTCAGCATGATTTGAACATTTCAGAAATTCTTTAATTTCAGGTAGAAGACTGTTCCAGAAAAGGCTGGATCGAAAGGCACAGGACGTGCAGGAGCCGGGAAAAAAAAAAAAAAAAAAAAAAAATCACAGGACGTGCAGGAGCCAAAAAAAAAAAAAAAGATGAAAAAAAATCATGGGAATGTGCAGGAGACCTGGAGAAAAAACAAAAAACAAAAAAAAACACGCTTGTGTGCCGTGGCGGCTGCTGTATCAACTGCATTACGTTACTAAGCCGGATATATAGATTTGTAACACAAAACTGTTAAAAGGGGTAATAGAGGTAAGTGCAAAGATGATTGAATCTATCATTGGAGCAGTAAACTAATCACTCCTTGTGAACATCACGCAGAACGCTGCTGCGTTCAGGTACCGTCAGAAATTACAGGACTTCTTTGTTGTTTCAAACTCAGCTGTTGCTTGTGGCAGGTGTGTGGTTTTTGTTTTATTTCTGGTAAAAAAAAATTCATTATATCCACACAAAAGATTAATTCTGGTCTATATAAGGTGCCTGAGCCCAGTGAAGCAGACCCCCCCACCCACATAAAAAATAATCCAAGCAAACAAGTTATAATTTTCGACAGTACCTGAACGCAGCAGCGATCTGTGCGGTGTTCATACGGACTGATCAATTTACTGCTCTGATGATATATTCAACCTTCTTTACACTTATATTTATTACTCCTTTTGACAGTTTTGTGTTATAAATCAAAATATATGGTTTAGTAATGTAACAGTGATACAGCAGCCACCAGACCTCTGCTGAGCCACCTAACGTCTGTGTGGAACAGATGTGTGTCTCCTCCAGCTGTGAACAGAATAAACGTGTCCTCAGACTCTCGGCCCGAACAGAACACTGCAATCTTGTTCTCCACATTCATCACTCTTCGTATTTATGGACCATGAATCATTGTGCTGCTCGCCGACTTTTCAATTCTTCAGCTTTTCGAGCAAGCAGAGGGGATTTAGCCGGGTTAGCATTAGAAATTAGCATCGTATTTCAAATGCCGCTCCAAATTCCCTTTCTTCAGTAAAGCCACATTTACACTGCAGATAAGACGGATGGATTTGCCATTCAAATAAATCAAAAATAATACAAGATGAAAATTATCATTTTTTTGTTTCTCATCTACCACAGAAGAAGAGCTCTTCTTCCTCGCTGGCGTTTCACAGCAGCCGGTGTCCTTGTTGGTGCGTTGATGCCACCTGCTGCATCAGTCTGGTATAGCAGCACTAGATCTTTTCGAGTCCATGGACAGATTTTTTTTTTTTTCCATGCGATCGACTGGAACTCAGCCCGTGATCAACCACGCCAGATTTAAGGTATTACAAATTTGTCCTGAAAACATCCGAGGAATCCAGAAGAACTGGAGGATGAGCTTCAGCCGCCACCATCCAGACCCAATTAAATTATCAGAATAAACCTGTGATCAATTAGACGGAGCAACAAGTCTGTCATTTTTTTCCTCTTCACCAAAGCGGGATGCAGAAGAGGCTGAACGTGTGCCATGTGGTGAAGTGCACACAGTCACGCACGCTGCACGACAGGCTTAACACGTCCACACCTGCACGCACTCAGCAGCACACACGGTCCGCAGCGTCAACACATACCAAACAAATATAAACTCTCACGTCAAACTAGCACCGTTTCACCTCCACATCCAAACGTGAACACACAAACAGACGGACACACACCTTACAGACCGACTGGAACTCCTCGTTCTCCTCGTCGTAGCAGGCTAGCAGGAAGCCTCCGTAGGTGCCGGCCCGCTTGCCTTTCCCCAGGTAGGCTCCGATCACACACAGGTCCACGGTGTCGCCCACGCCCTCCAGGTAGTCCTTCTTCAGCTGGAAAGGGAAAGGTTTTTAATTTGGGACAAAACAAATCCTGCAGATTCAGGGATAAAAGTCACCAGAGGATGATGGGAGGTGGAGTGAACCTGTTTATAACCAAATGATGGACCGGATTCAATAAAACTAACTGCGGTTAGTACGACCACATATCCTACTGCTAACCAAAGGTAGCCTTTTTTCCCCCTCAAACAGCAACTAGTCAAACGGGTCTAAACCACCAGCTTAACATAACAGTGGGTGATTTTTTTTTTTTTTAAATGTCTGGTGTTTCATCTCTTTTACTGTCTGTAATGTATAAAACACATTTATACGTACATCGTGAAAGTGTGATACAAATAAAATTAGAATCAACAATAATGTTCCACATCCAAAAAACTCCTGTAATTCCTATAAACCTTTTCACTGTTTGGTGGATCTGTCAGTATTATTATAATCATCATCTGACCATCAAAGTCTATTTTGATAAATGATGTGTTTAAGATATTTACTGCCAAGTGTCCAGTGACTGAAAGCGTCTTTGGTCCTGGGTCTCTTTGGAGGATCCTGCAGGAAGGACTTTCAAACAAGAGGTTACTTAGTGAGAATCCGATGAGGAGGATAGTCACCAGCGCTTTGAGGGAGCGTTGACTACGACATTTTCCCCACTTGGTGCACTTCTCGGTTCGTAATCCAGCACAGAGGTGACTGAGTGTGGAGAAGACCAAGAACACGCCCACATCCAGCAGACAGAGGGTTACTGGGGCTGGTTCTCTGCCTGGGTGGTTGCTGTGGGTGATTCCACGGTGCAGTGCATGAGGTGACGTGCGGCGCATTCTGCCAGACTCGACTAAAATATTTCCCAAAAAAGAAGTCTGACTTGTGAGTATTTGTTCCTTTTTGATCATTGTGATGAAGAAGTTTTAATAGCTGCTTCACACTGATTACAGGCAGCTTTAACGACTTTTCAAACTCTGGATCCTGTCCTGGTTTTAAGGAACTAACCGCATCTGGTTATTAAGTCATTTGTTTTACTGTCGTTTACAACTGTACGATTTTAAAGACGGTATGGTAAAAGGAAAAACAGACACCTCAACCTGGACAGGATGCACATCAGACACAGGTCACCTCCCCGGGGCACGCCGGCCCCTGCTTGGAGCCGGGGAACTGGGTCAGTGCTAGTAAAGTGTTCTGTCTGAGGATTGTGTCATTTCAGCTCCACTGTGGAGACGTAAAGAGGAAAAAGAACAAAGATGGTCACTGTTCAAACAGACAGAGTGCACGTGTGAGCAGGTTCTCTTTTTCAAAAGGTCACGCTGCAGACCCGGACCTCTGGTTCACGCACTCGAACCAGAGATCAGCCCGGTGTCGCCAACCGAACCGTCCGCCCCTAAAAATCAGTCCACCTGCCTTCATTGCACATGCGTCATGTCAGAGCTCAGCAGCTCGTCTGAGACGGAGTCTCTTCAGCCAAAGAGATCAAATGGATTAATGTGATTATTAACCATCAGAATTAAAACCTCTTAAATTCTAAAGTCAGTTTTAAGCAGAAACGAGGTGAAACTTGTGACACTTTGAAATGACTGATGCACAGTGAATGCATCAGCTAGCAGCCCGTGTAGTTGTGGAGCTCAGATCACTTCCTCCATCTTTTAATCTGAAATAATGCTGAATTTATGTGGAAATGATTGTTGTAGAAAAGCCTCAGATATCTGTGGCTGAGACAGATGATGACTGGAGGCAGTTTGAAACAGAAACAATCAGGTCAAATCCAACCTTCAAGAATCAGTTTGGCTTTCACTTTGCATGGTAGAGTTTTAACTTGCACTTGTAGATGTAGTGACGAACTGTGTTAACTGACAATGGTTGTCAGTGTTCCTGAGCCCACACGGTAAGACCCTTTACACAATGATGTCAGTTTTTAATGCAGTGCCGCCTGAGGGATTGAAGGTCACGGGCATTCAATGTTGTTTTTCGGCCTTGCCACTTACGTGTAGAAAGTTCTCCAGATTCTCTGAATCTTCTGATTATTTTATGGACTGTAGACGATGGAATCCCTAAATTCCTTGCAAGTGAACATTAAGAAACATTATTCTTAAACTGTTGGACTATTTTTTCACACAGTTGTTCACAAAGTGGTGATCCTCACCCCATCTTTGCTTGTAAACGGCTGAGTCTTTTGGGGATGCTCCTTTTATACCCAATCATGACACTCACCTGCTTCCAATTAGGTTTTCTTTGAACATTCATCAACTTTCCCAGTCTTTTGTTGCCCCGTCCCAACTTTTTTGAAATGTGTTGCAGGCATCCATTTCAAAATGAGCAAATATTTGCACAAAAACAATAAAGTTTATCAGTTTGAACATTAAATATCTTGTCTTTGTGGTGTATTCAACTGAATATAGGTTGAAGAGGATTTGAAAATCATTGTATTCTGCTTTTATTTACATTTTACACAACGTCCCAACTTCATTGGAATTGGGGTTATAACGGTGGATCCAGATGATGTCAAGGAGGCGTGTTTGTTTATTTTTAAACAATTCAAGTTCAGTGATTTTATTTATAACCCTTTTTTTCTCTCTGAACTTTACAATAACGTAGCAGCAGGTCTGGAATAGCGGACATACGTAAGTTTACATACACTTCAGCAACACACTGAAAAATCAGGTGGTAACTCCTGATCATCCCTTATGGTGACGCCACGTTTCCACTCAACCAACCAGCACGTATGTTGAATCAGCTCGAATGACTACATTAACAAAAATCTAGACAACATGAACAATCACAGAGCCAAACAGCTGTTAGTCTGTGTGTGTGATATCTTGACAGAGACTTTGTACATCATTGTGAAACTGGATATACAAAATCATCTCATGGAGGCTAAGGACAAGTTTGAAGCTGAGCGGATTTCAGTTGTGAGTGTGGCCACCCGAGGGCAGAGTCTGTGAGACCTTGTTTATGCAGTAAAGTGTCAAGGATGGAGATCAAACTTACTACTGAAGATGAGAGGTTTCATAGGAAAAGCTGAAAACAGTTTAAATTGCTGGCAGATGTATTCATATGTATGTGACTGCTTGCTAGCTGGTGTGCAAAAAGCACTCGCACAAGCTGCCTTTTGCACACACTTATTCAAAAATCCTGCTGTATTGATTTTGACTTTGCAAGTGTCTTCGAGGCCTCGAATTAAAGCCTGTTATTTTGACAATCTGTCAATTCTTTCACTTTATTTCCACAAACAGCCTCAGACAGTTTGATCTAAAATCCTTTTTGCCGCAACACAGGCAAGAGAACGGAGTTACTCTGGTTATCTGTGTAAGCTAAAACTTACAGATGTCTCCCACTCACGTTGTCTTCCTTTCTCCACTGGGAACTGGAAAAAAAAATTACCTTTTGCGACTGCTTCAGTGATTACAGCAGAAAACAAAACACTATATCATTTATCCATGTGAACTAATGCTGTGTATATATTGTGCAACGGGAGCGGAGGTCGCTGTTCAAACGAGACTGTAGTGACCAACTAACCCCTAATGACACAAGCTCATCATTCAAAAGCTTTTATCATCATCAACCATCAATTTCTGGAATGTTCTGTGCTGGTTAAACAGGCTTTTTAAATTGATTTACATCAACTGGTGAGAAAACTGACAATAATAATCTTGTGAATATTATTAAAATAATGTTTCATGGAAATATAAATAACACCATAATTGACTTTTATTTGAAAAAATGAAATGTGTAGTTGGAAAAATGAGTTTTTTGCCACGGTGTATGTAAACCTTTGCCCACTACAGCAGACGTCCAAAATTCTAGCAGATGTAAATTTACTAAAATTTTACAAAATGACAATACATGATGTTCAAAGGATCAGATTCACAAATGTGCACTTGTAGTTGAAGCCTAATAAATAAATAAATAAATAAATAATAATAAATAATAATAATAATAATTGGCCAGAAGGAAAGAAGCCGAATCACCTGACAGCAGAAGACATGCTTTTCCATTCGGCTTTGTGCAAAAGTTTTAGGCACACAACATGTGTCACATTTGCAACAGAAATTGCCTTCACATCTACTGCACATAATCACACATAATCAGAAGGTGGTCACAGGTTGTAATCCCTGACGGTGCTGCAGCTCATCAGTACGCACGGCGTCAGACGCCGTATCATCGTATTACAGTGGTGTCCAAAGTATTCCAGAAAGGGCCAAACATTACTTTGAGCAGATGGGACGAGTCCATCAGTGAAATCGCCTGCTGGACTCAGTGGCTGCAAAGAAAACCTTTCTGGAGCACTTTGGACACCACGGCTGAATGACAACATAAACAACAGTGTGGCCTTAATGTGCAACTTCTTTTTGACATTCACAAAATTCAGCAATGACTGCACCTGTTGCAAGGCCACGTGTACGACCACAATATTTACACACCTTGAGCCAGTTGTGAGAACGTTTGGCGATTTCGTAAGTGGCATCTTTCTCCAGAGTTTTCACCATCAGACCCTCACAGGAATCTGAACAACAACAACAAGTGTTAAAAAAAATTCAGTTGATGTTGGAGTTCCAAAGAAAGTTTTTGAGCCGCACACAGTTGTGTTCTTCTGTGGTTCGAGTTCTTCTTACAGGCAGAAAAAAAAATAAAATACAAATAAAACTGGTTCAGGCCAAACAAAGAAACAAGAACCACACAGACAATTTACACATGAAGGCCACAGAAAAACACACAGAGACAACAACACACACACGCAGAGACAACAACACACACACGCAGAGACAACAACACGCAGAGACAACAACACGCAGAGACAACAACACACACACACACGCAGAGACAACAACACGCAGAGACAACAACACACACACACACGCAGAGACAACAACACGCAGAGACAACACACACACACACGCAGAGACAACAACACGCAGAGACAACAACACACACACACGCAGAGACAACAACACGCAGAGACAACAACACGCACACACGCAGAGACAACAACACGCACACACGCAGAGACAACAGGCAAGGAAACAAGTACACAAAGACAGAGTGGTCTGAAAGTTTTGTCACACACGTGGACACACAGAATCATGCACACACAAATACACAATCATACACACAATCATGCATGCACATGCACACAACTACACACACACGCAATTATGCATGCATGCATCGCGCACACACACACACACACACGCAATTATGCATGCATGCATCGCGCACACACACACACACACACACACACACAGGCAGGTGTGCACACACAAAGGTTCAAGACGCACAGGGACAGCAGATGAGGACACAAGTAGACAGAGACAGAGTAGTCACACACAATATAAGCGTGCACGCTCACACGAACACACACCTCGAACAGACTGCTCCAGGAACTCTGCGATGGCGTCTGTGTTGTTGGAGTCGATTGATCGGGCGAAGACAAACTCTCCCTCCACCTCCGAGAAGCTTTCTCTCAGCAGAGCGCGCCGCCGACACAGCGGCTGTCGCACCAGGGACTGCACACACACAAACGCACTTCATTACAGACGGCAAACAAACAAACAAACCTGCAGGCGCCCTTACAACCGCTTCATCTTCAGAGGTTGCAGCCACCAAACGACAAGGATGAAGTGTCATCGCTCAAACTAACAAACAGCACACAGAAACCCACACCGCCAAGTCCAGCCACGAGGACGAGATGAAGAGTACTGAGCCTACATCTGATGTCCCTCTGGGCCTGGCTGGAGGGACATTTTCCTGATGAAAACAGGTATCACCTTGACAACGCAGACATAAAAATAGAATCCAGGCTCGACTCTGTTCCACTCCAACATGGACCATGTGACCGGTCAGTCAGCAGGCGCTCAATCCAGTCACAGCCGTAGAAGCTTCTCACAGGTTTTTTGGTGGCTTCCTTCACTCCTCTCCTTTGTGCACGGTCCCTCAGCCTGAGGCTCTACTCTTTACAGTTCTTCATAACCAAATTAACTGAACCGCACAGAGCAATCAGTGGTTTGGAAACGTTCTCGTGTCCAACCCTGGACTTCTACGGAAGCACACTGCATTCACTGGATACATTTTTTTAATCCAGTGAATGCAGTGTGTTTCTGTGGACTTCACTGAAGCCTACCAGCTATAAAAACCATGTGATCTTGTCCTTTCACATGACCGGGACAGGTGCTTCTGAAAGTCCAGGATTCTCAGCAGGATTTTTCCTCAGCGTAATGGGATGGAAAATCACGTTAAGAAGCCGGGGGTTCGGGGACTGCTTAGCCTTTGACCCTGCTGAAGCTTTTGCTTTATCGGCTTATAAAAGGCCTTCTTTAGTGTTTTTAAACTTAAAAATGTGGAGTAATCAGAAATTAATCTTGAAGTAAAAAAAAACAAAAAACAAAAAACCAACATTTGGAAGGATTTTCTATAGTAAACTGCTGTGTATAAAGTCGCTCCAGTGTAGTGACACACATTTCTACACTTTTCCATGTTTTGGTGTGATGCCTCTTTCTTTTGGCTTTAAAGTAAGGCTGTAACAAAGATTAAAAAAAAACAAAAACTATGGCTTTATTGAACAAAATTTGGCCCTCAAAATGCAGGCAACAGTGTTTCAGAGGGATATAAATGTAAAATGTTACTTTGGTCCCAGCTTGGAGAACTGCTGTGCTCAGACTGGAGCGCTGAGACTCACTGGGATAAATTCTCCCCGACAGAATGGAGGACGTCTCATTTTGGGGGAAAACAGCTTTTTTTTTTCAGATGAGGTTGTAGTTTGTTTTACAATGTTTGGACAGAGGTGTCATTTAATTTAAAACGGTGATTCGCTTTGAAGTTATTGATTGTGGAATGATCCATCTTTCCACCTCGGCAGAGAGCCGCAGCAAATCCCACAACACACACAGACACAGAGCAGAGGATATTATCATTATTATTAATATTTTCATGAGGGGCACCAACTTCAGTTTAGGAACCAGAGAAGCAGGAGATATTAAGGTTCCAGTCCACGGCAGAGAACCACACTGTTGGCTGCGCCACAAAAAAGGCACGTTAATGACAAATGAATAAAAACTGTCCGTGTGAAGTTGTGGATGAAAAAATGTCCCATTTAGAGACTTTAATCAGCAGAAAAGGCAGGCTGATGAATAAATTGTGGATGCGATGGTTCTACACCAGAACCAGCGGCTCCACAATCAACATTGAGAAATGATTATTCTCCCGTTGCACACCCTCAAAAACAACAGAATGGAACAACTGCAGTGTAATTTTTTTATTATAGGAGCGTAGTGGAGCGTACGTATGCTGGTGAGAACCCTGAAGTCATGTCTGGGTTTATTTTCATTAACTACAACCCCAATTCCAATGAAGTTGTGGTGTATTCAACTGAATATAGGTTGAAGAGGATTTGCAAATCATTGTGTTCTGTTTTTATTTACATTTTACACAACATCCAAACTTTTTTTTTCAAATTATGACTGAGAATTTTTTTATTGAATGTTGTAATATGAGTAGCCTTGGTCACCACCAGACCACAGCTTGGGAAAAAAAAAAAAAAAAAAAATGACAAATAAGGTCATAAACCTCAGAAAAATTATAAACTACACGTTTTGAATGAGAAAGAGATTAAACAGTCATAAATCAGTGTCTCTCTCTCTCTCCTTGTGTGAAGGCCTGAATGACGGAGGTGTAAACCAGCGTCATTTTGAATTTGAAATGGGTTTTAAAGTAGAAGATGCAGTGACTCCTGTTGATCCCTAGATGACCCTATTGACCCCTAGATGAAAATACATGTACTATGAACTTGTTAATGACTTTTTTTTTTTTTTTTAAGCAGGAGCAGCTGAGTGAAGTCACAATACTTCAGAAACCAGTGTGAGACTCTCACATCATCGACTGCACCATCAGAGCTAAAAGTCTGGAACCGATCTGGGTTTGATGACAAGGGCAGAAATCAGACAAAGGTCCGATTGTTTGAGTTTGCTGTAAAGTGGGAGTTATCAAGAGTGGCAGTGGAACAAATCCCGTTCTGAGACCTGTGCAGCTGCAGAGGACTCTGTGGATCTGCAAATAAACCCCAAAGGGCGTGGCGACCATGGAAATATAGACCTGGAATGGACGTGCGCGCCTCAATCTATTAGCGTCACTCAGGACAGGAAGGCGCCATTACTAAGGGTGGAAATGTGCAGCTCATCAATAATAAACTGACCGTTTTTTTTACACTAGTGTCACTATTTCTTAATGGATTTTAATAAAAGTAGGCTTGTTTTAAAGCCCTTTAATTGCTCTTTCTAATGAACCCATACATGACTGGGTGGAAAAAAAAAATGTTTTATGTAAAGTGTGGAAATTTGGGGAAAATATTCCATTCTGTTCATTTACTGTGATTTTTTTTTTCCTGTCATCATAATTCTCGATGGATTTTTATAAATGAAGCCTTGTAAGTTGTATTCAAGCTGATTAAAAGCTCTAATGAACCCATACATGCCTGGATAAAAAATCCTTATGTATTAAAATATAAATCTGAAGTATGCCTTGACATTGTGCTCATTTATCTTGCTGCTTTTTCCACTGTAGTATTATTGCATATGCATATACTATATATGATTTTTACTAACATTTTATTCCAAGTAGATATAAAGCCATTCAGAAATTATGACTTTTGACCCTCAGTCAGGGTCAAAAGTACCTCCTCCATCCCCTCCAACCACACTGTTAAAATTTAAATGCCGCCTGTGACCACATGTACATATCATAAATATATTTAAACATTTTTGTTTCCATATTTGTATGCATGTGAACGCAGCTTAATGAAAAGAACTTATGGCGTTGAGTTATAGTCTCAGTATATCAATATTAAATAACTTTAAAATAGACATTTGTTTTACATAATTACATTAAGGCTCTTGGACAGTTCATTTTAGTGCAGTTGATGCTGAAGCTCTGGCTGCCTTTTCCCCTCATTTCACTTCTGTTTAACAGGTGTCTTAACTGGCTCAAGGCTCTCTCTCCATCCTTCGTAATGGCCGCAGTGCAGCACGCCGCGAGTCACGTGACGCCCATTCCAAGTCTCTATTTCCATGGTGGCGACGTCTTACAGGGCCTGGACTTGGCTCCGTTGAGACATCAGGACTGGGACGGTGTGTTCAGTCCCTGAATGGAACGGAGGGTCAAAGTGCCCTTGAGCCAGAGGGTGAACACGAACCCCCGCTCAGCCACACAGAGCGTCAGAGTGAGGAAACAGAGCAGACAGTGGCTTCAAACCGTGACTGAGTGAACTCACTGAGCCACAATTATAAACAAAGTCAAAACGAAAAGAAACATCTGGAGCCAAAAACATCCAAAGACGGCGACAGAAGACAGTGCTGTTCTGTGACCTCTGACCTTGGGGGGAACCTGAACGCCCCTCTGAGTGTGCACAAGTGACAAAAAACATGAGGCTGTGACCAAAATGCTTCAGCAGCCAAAGCGGGCGAGCATTCGCCTGCAGTCACGTGCGGTGGCTCAGCGGTAAAACTGGCGCAGTGCTGCAGGTAATATGAGAAGTTTATGACCCATAAACCGCTTCACAGAGCGCTCGGGCAGCACGGCATCAAGAAACCACTGAGAGCTTGTAGAATTTCTCTCCCGTCTCGTTTGCCGCCTTCACCTGCGATTTGTTGGCGCTCACTGATGTGTTTTGCGTCGTACAGCAGGTGCAATAACACAGACTGTACACTCACTGCCCAAACACTAAACCCTGATCCTGTCAGGAATCTACCGCCACCTGCTGGCAGGTTTGAGCACAGCTGCACCGAGCAACGGCGGATGGGCCAAATCAGACATATGAGGCGACGGTGCCGGAGGCTTTGGCAGTAAAACGGGAATCAGCCGTGTGACTCTGGGGAGGAAAAGCAACAGCAAGCAGCAAATAAACATTATGTGACACGCCTACAGAGACAAATACACCAAAACGACAGCAACTCCATAACAGCAGAGAAGCGGCAATAAACACCACAATTTAACAGTTACTGGCACCCTTTTAATTATGCAATTCTGCTTCCGTCCACCAGGGAACAGCTGCAGATCACCGACTGACAGACAGACAGACACAGACAGACACAGACAGACACAGACAGACAGACAGACAGAGACACACACAGACAGACAGAGACACACACACACAGACAGACACAGACAGACAGACAGACAGACAGACAGACAGACACACACACAGACAGACACACACACAGACAGACACAGACAGACAGACACACAGACAGACAGACACACAGACAGACACAGACAGACAGACACAGACAGACACAGACACACAGACACACACAGACAGACACAGACAGACA